>NC_041220.1:3845311-3874710 GCF_002837175.3 Physeter macrocephalus
TGCGGCCTCTCCCGTTGCGGAGCACAGGCTCCGGACGCGCAGGCTCAGCGGCCATGGCTCACGGGCCCAGCCGCTCCGTGGCATGTGGGATCCTCCCGGACCGGGGCGCGAACCCGGTTCCCCTGCATCGGCAGGCGGACGCGCAACCACCGCGCCACCAGGGAAGCCCTCTCTCAATTTTAAAAATGGAGGTTTGAGAGGACCCACTAAAGAGCACCCCTCTTTTTTATCCAAGTCTGTAACCATCTGAGAGAGAGAGATATGGAAATTAGGCAAATAGGGGTCAACGTATCAACTTACATACAGATGAAGCTGATCCTGAAGGGCATGGCTAATTGTGAGACCAACTAGGACTTGCTAATGCTTCCTTTCTGCGTTAGAACACCTTCCCCACCCAGGCACCGGCGATGCTGGGTCACGGCAGGCCACTTCTCCTTGAACGAACACGAAGAAGAAGAAGAGAATATATACTCCCTGCAGTTAGGCGGACCTCAAGAGAGAGGGGAAGGGTAAGGACTCTCCCACTGTGTTATGTAACATCTTTAAGGCATTTGCGATAGACATCATTCTTGAAATGGGGCTCTCCTTGACCTTCATGCCACCACTCTCTCGGGGTCTTTTCCTGCGTCTTGGGACCTCCAAATTAGTTTCCTTAGGTTCCTCTTTCTTATTATACTTTAAATGTTCCACAGAGTTCTGTCTTTGGTTCTTCTCTCTTGGGACCTCCAGAGTAGTACCTTCAGTTGTGCATAAGATACTCTGATCTGTTAAACTTCAAAATTAGCTCAGGGTCACCATATTCAAACTTGCTCAGCGTCTCCCTCTCAGTTCTGCTCCCATCGGTCATTTGCTGCTTCACTGAAAAGCATCCCCATCAGTCCCTCCATTTCCCAGGCTGTAACCTGGCGATCATCCTCAGCGTGCGTCTTTCTCACAAGCCATGAACAGTTGGTCTAGTCCCACCCAACTTGCCTCCTTCATGACTCCTTAGTCTCCATTCCTCAGCCTATTCATCTGCCTTTGAGCGGACTTTCTTTTCCTCCCAACCATTCAGCCATGCCAAGTCTACCCAACTGGCAAATTTAGCTAAATAAAAATGGAACCTAAGCCTTTCACAGTCCAGCCCCAGTTTCCTCTTTGAGTTACAGTATGTATCACTTTTCTTCCACGCCACGTGCCATGGACTGAGTTGTGTCTCTCCCAAAATCCATATGTTGAAACCCTGACCCCCCAATGTGACTGGATGAGGAGATGGGGTTTTTAAGAGGTAGTTAAGGTTGGGAATTCCCTGGCGGTCCGGTGGTTGGGATCCGGCTCTCACTGCTGAAGGGCCAGGGTTCGATCCCTGGTCAGGGAACTAAAAGCCCACAAGCCACATGGCACGGCCAAAAAAACAAAACAAAACAAAACAAAACCTTAAAAATAAAAAAAAGAGGTAGTTAAGGTTAAATGAGGCCATAAGGGTGGGGCACTGATCCCCATACAGAAAAGGCACTGTAAGTGGCTTTTCTCTGCCCTGTGAGGACACAGTGAGAAGGTGTTCATCTACAAGCCAAAAGAGCTCTCACCAAGAACCAAACTGGCTGGCCCCTTGATGTGTGACTTTTAGCCTCCAGAACTGTGAGAAAACAAATTTCTGTTATTGAAGCCACCCAGTCTACAGTAGGTTGTTATGGCAGCTGGAGAAGACTAATGCACCAGGTCCCAAGCAAGCGTCACTTAAGGTCAAATGTTAATTTCTGACCACTATTATAGCACAATACTGTGCCTTTGCACCCTCTCTGCCGGCTGTCCAGAATTCTCTCCGCTTTCCTCATGTAGGATTCTCCTTATCTTCCAAGAGCAAGCTCAGCTATTTCTTCCTTTGTCTTTCCTAAGTGTTCTGACACTCACAGAAGCAGTATTAAAAACACTTATTTTTGGAAACTACATACTTGTATTATAGCAATTGTAACATCGTGTTTTCATATTTTTCTGCCTTAAGCGTAACCTTCTTAAGCCAAGAAAAATCTCTATTTTATTCTTCTGTCTATTTCCAGGGCTGAGCCCTCTGGTTTGATAATGAGAAAATACTGTTGAATGAAATAATGGATTGATGAATGAATGAGAAAAATAGAGGTTGATGAATTTCCCTAAACTACTGGCACTAAATTAGAAGACGAACTAATTTAGTTCCCTGGAGTGTATTTTCTTTCTGTGCTACCTACTTACTAATTTATTCAACAATTATTTATTAAATAGCTGCTACCTAGTACCATTAGCTTGATTCTCTTCAGCGTGGTGAGGAAGGTGGTGAGTTGAAACAAAGGGGAAAAATTTGCTCCATAAATAGTTAGGTTGTTGCTTTTTTAAATAACATGTTTAAATTATCAAGGGAGAAAAGTATAACTATCTATTTTAAATATAAGATCTTCCAATAAGGACTTAATGTGTCACTTCTCTGGGTCTCAGAGAATAACAATGAGTTTATGTAAAAACAGTGAAAAGTTTCCTCTTTAATAGCCAAGATCTTCCAGTTATCCTATGGAAAAGACTGCTCATCAAAATCTTAGCTACAATAATAAAAGAAATTTAGAGTTTGAAAAGAGTATTTGCAGTGGCAACAATAATCACCAAAATTATTCTGGCTAAAGACAAAATATAATCTTAATATTAACAGCCTCATAATAATGCAGTCAGTGTAATTTCATGTTTTTAACGGGCTAAAAGGAAATAATGATAATATATCTTAGTATTGTTTCCAAAATTTTAGCCTGATATAACTTGCCCTCTCATTTTCTAATATAATGTTATGAATAACTTCAGTTATATCTTCCTGTCTTTGTTCTAATTAAATTTGTGACCCAATAGCAATACCTTCAAAGTTAAGTTCTTTTATTATCAACATTTTCATCAATTTATCAGATCTTACAATTTAAAAAATAGAATTTGAGGAAGTCATAGCAATCATTTAATCTAAACACTTTATTGATTAGGTGAGGAAACTTCCTGGTAAGTATTTATATACCTGGGGACACATAGATAGTTCATGGCATAGAACAGACTTTACTTCAATCTTTCAATAATATTCTATAAGAAGGCACTACTAAGACTCAGTTATAGTCATTTTTCAAATTGAGTAAGAGTCAAGTGCAATAATGGAACGAATGCAGGATTTGAGTTCAGCAGTCGAGGATTTAGGGGGGGCCGGTGTGCCTTTCTTGCTGTCTCAGCCTTGAGTAAATGACTTATTGTAACCTCTGCATCAGCACTTGTAAAGTAATACCAATAATTCCCATTTTACTGTAATGTTCAGAAGTCAACGAGGGCTTTCATTTGTTCACCATTTTATTGTCAGAGCCTAACATAGAGCCTGGCATATAGGACATATTCAGAAACTATTTGCTGAGTGAATAATAAAGAAAGAATGAAGAAAGGTGTGAATTAAGGTAGGAGTTTGGAAGCAGAGGGGTCAGTGATCCACTGTTTATAGTTACATAAGCTGGAAAGCTATTGGTCTGAATCATTATATGACAAATCTATTATATTGGTCAATTTATTATTTTGCAATTTAATCTGTTGTAACTAATGTATTAAAGCTATGCATTTGCTCAATCACAGTAGGAAGTATCTTCAGTCTTTCTCAGCATCCTTTATTAAACTCACTCTCTGAAGCAGGGTGTATTTTCCCACCTCTGGATTCAGCCTTGGGCTGTTCCCCTAGGCCTTCCCATCACTTGCCACTGATGGTTATAAAAATTCCAGCCCATGGGAAATCCAAGATTGCAAAGGCTGTAAGATAGATTGGAGAAGAGCAAGGATGTTACAGTGACAAGCACCCGGAGTCGCACAACTGCTACTGGAGAAGTTGAAACCCAGCCAAGAGTGGTTCCTAATGCATCATTCTTCAATTTCTTTAGCCCTCCTGAGATTCCTACAGCTGGAAAGCTTGACCCACGAGAAGATGCTATCCCTGATTAGGACTTTGAAATTGGTCAAATTTTACATTATAATGTCATCCTGAAATCAATCTATTACTATACGGGAGAAGTCAACGGTACCTATGATGTTGGTAAAGATTATGGAAACAGGAAATATCGAAAATAAAAAAGAGGCTGCGTGAAAGAATTTTCAAGAATCTCAGATTTCAAGCAGAAGTGAAGTAGGTTTATATAGTCTTGGAAAAAAAAAAAACCAACCTGCTCTGTAACCTCAGCACTAGTATTCCTCGCGGTCTTGAGTTTTCGTACTTTCTTGGTAGCCTAAAATATTGTCTTCAAGTGTCTAAGTATCAGTTTATTCTATCTAGCCTGTTGTAGTGTAATATTCTTCAAAATATGTAAACTGTTGTCAATTATCTAAAGCATGTTAATTTGGTACTACAAAGTTTTGATTTTTGTGAAGTCCTTTTGTCATGTTCCTATTAGAATGTAGCTGTGAAAACTGTCAGAATTGTTAACTGAGACAAATATTTGCTTGAAAAAAAGAAAGTTCCCGAAGCATCAATGCAAGTATTTTTTTTTCTTTTTCCAGCCCAGAAGACTAAGGGTTTAAATCTGCTTGTACTAGCTGTGCCTTCATTACTTGCTATAGAAATACAGTATTATACTAACTAGAACAGCGCATTGTGAAATTTGACCGCTTGAAAAAGATTAGCATACATTTAATAATGTCCATCAAGACCATATATGATATGACTGTGAGCTTGTTAATGTGCCATAGTGGTTTATAAATTTAAGCATAATGAAGTTATTGCTTACCGCTGAGGTGTTACTATAGCATAGTATTTAAATAATGTTTGTTCATCTTATCCTGTGTAACTGTAAACTAAAGGTACTAACCACATTTTCTTTGTAATATGTTCTACTTTGCCTTTCACTGGAAATGATCACTTTACATCCTTGGCATTTTTTTCATGTTCTTATATTACAACCTAAAATAAATAAATTTCAAAGTGTATCATGCTAAAAAAAAAAAAAAAATTCCAGCCCGCTCTGGTACCCAGCTCCAATCTTCCTCAGATTTACAGCCCCTCCATTGCTCAGATCAGGTTTACTTCAGACAGGGCCACCTGTGATGAGAAAGGATGGTGTTTCTGCTTTTAGGATTTTAAAGTGTTCAGAACGCTACCAGTCCTTTTATGGTATGAGGTGTGCATCTAATTTTTCCATATGGTCGCATAACCATTTTCCCAACAGTATTTACTGAATAGCCCATCCTTCCTTTGCTGACTTTTAATGCCACCTTTCATACATTGTGTCCATAAATGCACAGGACTCTTTCATTTTTTTCCCTATATATTTTCTTTTAATAATTTTACATACTGAATTTTTTAACACTTAAGTAACTAATCCAAATGGAATTTATTTTTGTTAATAATGTAAGGGTAATAAATTAATTTTTCCCACTAGATAACCAATCGTACTAACATCCTTTGTTATTTTTTTAGACAGCAGGTTCTTATTAGTTATCTATTTTATACATATTAGTGTATATATGTCAATCCCAATCTCCCAATTCATCAACTACCATCACCCCACCACTTTCCCTCTTTAGTGTCCATACGTTTGTTCTCTACATCTGTGTCTCTATTTCTGCCTTGCAAACCGGTTCATCTGTACCATTTTTCTAGATTCCACATTTATGTGTTAATATATGATATTTGTTTTTCTCTTTCTGACGTACTTCACGTGCACAGGACTCTTTCTGAGCTCTGTGTTCTGTGCCATTGATCTTTTTGTTGATCACCTTAGTATCATCACCTGCTATCATAATTACTGTGACTTCATATTTAGTCTTGACAGCTGGTGGGGCAAATTTTCCAAAACTTCTCAATAAATTGTCTTAGCTTTTCTTGACCCTTATCTACTTGATATAAATTTTAGGATCAACTTCTCAGATTCCACAAAATGTTTCAGTTTATGTTTGTAAGTGTATGAAATTTGTAGATAAATTAGGGATAACTGGTATTTTTATGAAGTTTCACATGTGAGGATATATTTTTCCATTTCAACAGTCACTATTTTCTGAAGTTCAGTAATATCCTGAATTTTTTAATAGAGATTTTAAAGGTGTCCTATTAGGTTTTTTCCTTCGTATCTTATAGTTTGCAACCTGACAAAATATCAAAGTTCATATGAGGAAAAAGCCAGTATTGGGACACAGATTTCCTGACTCCATGCCAATCTCCTTTCGAACACAAGACTCTTTACCACGTTTTAAGCCTCCAGGGAAGGTATCATTAAATACTGAGAAGCAGGTAAAGATGATGTGGAGGACATTTTAATTCAAGTAGTATAGAACTGAAGTCATTGATAACATCAGAAAAATAAAAAGTGCTTTCCTTTGGACTATGTGTGCACTGACCTCCAAGAGACCAAAGGGAAGAAACTAGTGGAGCATTTGTTTACTCTGTGACTCTGTTATGTACTTTAACTTACCAGCGAAGTCTATTCAAAAACTTAAAAAAAAAAAAAAAAAGGATGGCAGTTCATGGACTGCCAGTATCATTCTTTATTAAGCTAGTCTGTAGTTCTGAGAGATATTTCTATATGTAATTTGCCATAGATCTCTCTTCAGAAAGAAAGAATAAACTTTTGTGTTATCGATTCAGTGGCTCACTCAGTAAACACTGACTCAGTGTGGTGGTCCAGGCACTGTACCAGGTCCTTGGATGCAAAGATGAATACGACCCAGTCTCCATCCTCAAGGAACTTATAGGGAGACAAAACATGCACGTCTGCAGTTCAGAGTGACTGAGGCTATGGTAGGCATACGTACAGGGCACAGTGGGCATTACTGGGAAAGGATGATCTCTTCTCCTCTGGATTTCTTGAGCAGTTGTGAATGGATTCATTTCTCAGAGAGATGGTGGTGGGTGAAATGGAATAGAGGGGGAAGAATTCTGTAGGCAAACGATGCAACATAAACTTGGAAGCATGATGTGGTCTGGAATGTTCAGGAAAATAGAAGTAGTTTCTAAAATATGGAATACAAGATGAGATGGTTTTGGGGAGAGTAAAGGTGAAAAGACCAGCCAGATCATGGATGCTTTGTATGTTACTGTATTTTGTTCTAGGCATGTGGATACCATAGGGAGTAGAGAGAAACTGAAGGAGAGAACTGAGGTCAGAGAAAGCTCACCCTGACTAAAATTATGAACAGTGTCAGGAAGTGCAGCAGTTGGAAGACAATTGCAATACTGCAAGCAAGAGGTAATGTAGGACTAAAATAAAGCAATAGGAGAAGAAATAGAGCCAAATGGATGGATTGGAGCGTCATTAGGGTGGCAGAAACAGTAGGACTCAGGGATGAGTTTGTAGGGAGGGATGTTTGTTTGTAGGGAGGGATGTCTGTGTGTAGGGAGGGATGTCTGTGTGTAGGGAGGGATGTTTGTAGGGAGGGATGAAAGGTAGGGGCTCAGGGACAGCTCTAAATCTGAGAAAATTCTTGTTTCGTTTGGGAAAGTGAATGAATTGTAGCTATTGTAGCTCTCGTCATACAATATTATTGCTTATCCATACAGGTAGATTTGCATTTATGTGATCAGTATAAGTTCCTTACTTATCAAGTGAAATATAAGTTGAGAGTAGGTCTTGTCTTGAGATGTTTGCGTTAATATATTATGGGATTAATATTACATGCTACTATATATAAAATAGCTAATCAAGAAGGACCTACTGTATAGCACAGGGAACTCTACTCAATACTCTGGAATAACCTATATGGGAAAAGAATCTGAAAAAGAATAGATATACGTATATGTATAACTGAATCACTTTGCTGTATACCTGAAACTAACACAACATTGTAAATCTACTCCAATATAAAATAAATATTAATGTAGGGAGGGATGTCTGTCTGTAGGGAGGGATGTCTGTCTGTAGGGAGGGATGTTTGTTTGTAGGGAGGGATGAAAGGTAGGGGCTCAGGGACAGCTCTAAATCTGAGAAAATTCTTGTTTTGTTTGGGAAAGTGAATGAATTGTAGCTATTGTAGCTCTCGTCATACAATATTATTGCTTATCCATACAGGTAGATTTGCATTTATGTGATCAGTATAAGTTCCTTACTTATCAAGTGAAATATAAGTTGAGAGTAGGTCTTGTCTTGAGATGTTTGTGTTAATATATTATGGGATTAATATTACATGCTACTATATATAAAATAGCTAATCAAGAAGGACCTACTGTATAGCACAGGGAACTCTACTCAATACTCTGGAATAACCTATATGGGAAAAGAATCTGAAAAAGAATAGATATACGTATATGTATAACTGAATCACTTTGCTGTATACCTGAAACTAACACAACATTGTAAATCTACTCCAATATAAAATAAATATTAAAAATATATATATACATTATGGTAGATTAAATTTTATAATTTCCACTTGAGAAAGTTTTCTTAGAACATCTATGAGTGACAATGAAGTACTACAGCAATTAGTTTGTAACTGTTATGATCTAAGGCATAGATCAATATCAAGAGCTTGATGTCATATCTCCATAGACTGACTCTCCTTAAAATTTGTATTTAACTTTGTAATCCAGATATACACTACTCATCTTGAGTTCTGGGGATTTTCAGGTCTGTAATGAACCACGGAACTGATTCCAAATTGCCTGGAGCAACATGTAATCGTTTTTATGTTTTATTTCCTATCAAAGAATTCAATAGGCGGTAAGAAGAGACTTTTATGTTTACTTGTCAAGCTGAGAAAAATTAGCGCTTTAGAGTTACAAGTCAACTGAAATCTTAGGAACAATTTCTTGCAAGCACATCTAATGAAAAAGAAGCGATATTTCATATAAATAATCAAGGTGATTCAAACAGTAAGCTGCTATGAAAAAAAATCTCAAATATTAAGCTGTAAAAAAACTTTTGATAATTGTTTCAATATGCCATTAGGTATTTGTAAATAATTACATATGGATTAAAATTAGGAAAATCACTGAAAAATTAAGATTTAAAGTGCATCTTTATGTTGAAACATTGATTTAATTCTCTATTCATTGTTTCTAAATATATGAGTATTATTTCTACTATTTAGAGAAGAGGTTACTATAAATGGTGAGAGGTTACTATAAATGGTAATATTTCTCTATTTAGCAACAAATTACTTCAATTAATTTGCTGAGGGAGATTAAGGAAGTACATTTTGAATTTCTTATTTAAATGCATTTTCATCAATGATATAATCAGATTATTTAGTTCTACGTGTTTTTGAGTTTTTATTTTCTGTGGTTATTGAGAAGATTTTAATGTTTAAATATCTTTCAAAATATTTGTGCTATTTAATTTGGGAAGTTCTGAAGGGGTTATATTTTCTTATAATAGGTCTAAACCAAAGGCCCTTCATAAATTCTGGGTAGACAGTCACTTGCCTAGTAGAAGTGGTAGATTTTGATTTGTTAATTTTTTAGTATTCAATTTGTATAGCTTTTGAGGGAGGAGGATCAATGACATTTTTTATTTTCATGGAGTGGATTATGATTGTACTAGGGTTACTTCATGACTCACTTATGTTTTCATTGTGCTGAGTCTTAAATTAGTCATGCAATTGAAGCACAATTTGTAAGGATAATAGAACATATTGAACCTTCTGAATAATTTACTTAAAAAATAGAGTGGACTAAAGGTTTTTTTCCTTAACATCACTAGGATGTATGAGTTATAGAGAATATTTTCAGGATTGTATATTACCAAGAGGCTATGTTTGTATATTTGAGAGGAACAAAAATGTTAAGAAAGCTGAACCATTGGAACCACTGGAAATTATTTTTCTTTTACTTTTATAAAATATAGATATTTTTACCAAATATATTAATTAGGTACTTCCTCACATTTCATTTATTATTAGAACATTTATTAGTATCAGCTAAAAGGAATTGGACTAAAAATTTGAATCTTGGCACAAGATTTTAATTATATTGGTGAAAAAACAACAATAAAAGGAAGGCCTTTAGAATAGCCCCAGGAATGTAGGGCTCCTCTAAGACATGGGCTTTTAAAACTCTACTGTCAGGATGTGTTGATCTTTTATATTCTTTTAAAATGCACAATGTGCTTTTAGCATGAGTTTTGAAATATTTTCTTCTTTATTGCAAACTTCTGAATTTTTATTGCTCCTGCTTTACAATCTGCTACAAAGAGTTTACAATACAAACTCTTTGCTGATTGCTTTGTACCAGAAAGAAACCCATATGTTATGAGGCTATTAATGTGTTTTTGTCAATATTCCACCAAAGCATCACACTTTGTTCTTTCTGCTAGTGTAATTTTCAAGCCTTTTTGCTGTGATGTTAACTAAATTGTTTCTAACTCTAAGCCTTAAATATGTTCTTGTTCTGGATATATCATTCAGTGAAATAGAAAGCTCTCGTTTTAAAATTTGGGTTTTGCATGCTCTTTGATATTGTACAAATGTCTATCAAAACATGTAATCTGGGATATAGTCCTTCCTTTTGTGTTCTCACTTTCCAGCTTCTCTTGCATTATTCTCCTTACTTTACATGTTAAAATATCTGTTCTTAGAAGTTTCATATCAAACGTATTGTGTATATATATTACATTTATATTTGTACACACACTATATAGAATATATACATATCTTAAAAAAAAATATATATATAGTATATGCCTCTGTATAAAGCATATGTTCCACCGTGAAATAAACTTTTTTTTCTTTTCAGGACGAAAATGTAGTTTCCTATGTGGATGCACTAAAGTGACTTTCAGCAGATTTTCAGACTCCTGGGCTGATGGAAAAATAACAAAATATATTAGTAGGGGAAGAGGAAAGGTATTTTTTGCTCTCTGCTTGAAAAGTGACAGAATAAAAGAATCCTTGAGCAATGTGTCAAATAGATCTTTTTTCCCCTTGTGGAAGAAAAGAGTCTGAAGCTAAAAAGAGGAAGCAGCCCTTGTGAGTCTTACTTGCAAACTGTGCCAGCCTACCTAAGCTTTTTGTTCATTCTTAACATATTGAAGATCTTCACATATCTAAGAATCTTGAGATGGAGAACAGCAGTGCAATCTAAGGTAGAATATCATTCTAATTATCAGTTCTGAAGTGGAACATTAGTATTTTTTTTGGATGCTTAATAAGTGGTTCAAACTTTGAAATACTTCCAGCATTTTTAGAAACTCAGGGAAGATATGCATGTGAAAACTGGATCAATTAGTTGGACTCCATGAGTCCTGTCTTACAGGCCCAGAAGCTGTGGCGATGCTTTTATACGTTTGTTTCAGATATTCATCACTTCAGTCATCTGAGGAAATTTGAGCTGGCCATATGTTCTTCTGACACTCAGTAAGAAATGCATTGTTATAGATGGATGGACTTCTACGAGAATGTTATTCCCTCAGTATTCGCTTTCCCTAAATCTCCTAAAACATTAGAAACACATTTCATTGCGTAAAACTTGCGACTCTGGTACTCTAATTCGACATATCCTCAGTGTCCTACACAAAGTGAACGTTTCTGCTCTGATGACAAGTTCTGCACATGGTGATGCGTTCTAACAAAGAATGAGACTGTTGAATGGATTCAAATGAATGGAGAATTTATAATGAACTGTAAGTGTTGCAAATTCACATTTATAAAAAATAGATTTAATTTGTTTTTCTAATTTAACCTAATGTTTATTTCACACACCTATTTCACTGCAGTGGGAAAAACTTAATCTTAGCCAATTCCAGAATCTTCCACTCAGGATAGATATCTAAATTCTTGAAATAAAATGATAGTGGCTTAACAAAATGCCATGAAATTGGGAGGGTGCCTGCCTGTGCAAAGATCTCGTGAGATGTCAGTTGTCCCACTTGAACCTTGATCTTTGATTCTGAAGCTCACGCTGAGGTGTCCCCGGGGCTTGGCTTCCCAGTCCCGTTAAGTCTTTGCTTCTTTGCTTCTTCTTCTTGAAGAAGACACAGAATCATTCCACTATTCTCATGTTTTGTTAGTGACGTAGGCCCAGTCTAGCTGAATATATTTTCCAGTCACACCTGCTTATGAGGGCTCTCCTCAGGGAAGATGCTCTGGCCTTCTTTGCCCTTGGGTCTCAGATCCTAATTTCCAGTGATGCTGTCTTCCTGGCGAGGCAGGTTTCATGCAGTCTTTATCTGGAAACCGTATTCCTCTGTGCTGTTATGAATTCCTCCTCTCTATCCCTTTCTCTTCCTGTCCCTCCCCATTCCTGCTTCCAGCTCACCTGTAGAATCTTTTAAAAAATATATGGCCCCCAAATATTTTGTCTTTGCTTTCACATTCCTCTAAGGAGGTTGTTATTTCAAAAACAAAAATTAGAAAAAAATGAGTACTCCCCCTTTCTCTGACCTCTGCCTCTCACGTCCTTCATTTGAGGACATAGGCAGAAAATAGGCTAATGGGAGAGCGGGGAGTGCATTTGGGAGGGTGAGAAATGTAAATTGCCCAGATTAATGTTTAGAAATATTACTTTGCTACATGAGCAATGAAGCTAAGCATGTGGTAGACTGATGTCATAGGAAGAAAACATCTAGATTACCTGACTGTGAAAGATGGATTATTGAGTACATTTATTATCAATAGACTTTATGGATCATAGGTAGAATTAAAAGATACTTTTATGTGATCAGAATCCCTTTAAGGCAAATCTAAAATTCTTTTTAATACAATAATTACATGCTGCTCATATGGGATCTCTCATCTGGTCCCATGATAAATTCAAATGAATGAGTAGGGCTATTTTAAAAAGCCCAACTAAAACGTTATCAGAAAAAAATTGGTTCTGCTTAGTTTTTATACCAGCCTATCTTTTTCAACCTTAGTTTGATAAAGAAGGTTATATGTAACACATTGTATAAGGGAAGTGCAACTGTCCCTGCAGGATACCCTGAAAGCCTTGGGAAGAAGAGGTCTGGGCTCCTTTTTTAACGGGAGTCTCTCTAGCAGCATAAAGCTTCCAGGAGCTCCTCTGGAAACAGACCCCAAAGATAGAACCTTTCAAGATGAACGTTCTCTTCTGTCCTGGGGCTCGCCTTTAAGTGGCAAGGCGCTAGGGGGTGCACGTAAAGAAAAGCAGGGTTTTATTTCTCAGGCCTGCTCTGAGTGAGATGAACAGACAGAACTCTGATGAAGGCTGAGGCCCTGGTGACAGATTTCGTCATTATTAGAGTACTAAATGGCTTAGAAAACTTGGCTGTGAATTCATTCTGCTATTCGGCTCATGTCACTTTGAAAAATTTTGAAAAGTATGGGTAAAATCAGCCCTGTGTGTTCCAATACATTTTTATACGAGGCGGATCATTGCTTGGTATTAATTATAAAAGTGTGTCCTTTCGGGTAGGAGCCAGCGCTGCCTCTTCCCCTTCGTGGCCGGCAGGGGGCAGCAGACAACAAAGGTAGCCTTACCATGCCCAAGGAAATGGAGTTGGATCCGACTAATTCTTAAACAAGTGATGGCATTTACAAAAGAACTGGCGTAAAGACAGGCCATGAGAAAAAAATGGCAGGAGGAGTGGAGCATGAAGGGCCTTGAGTGCCATGCTAAGGATTTTTAGCTTCATTTGAACAATCACTAGAGGTTTATAAGCAAATGACATGACTGTGAATTGCATAAAGTAAGATTTGCATTCTAGAAGAATCATTTTGAAAACAGCATGAAGGCTTCCCCACCCTGAAGCCAAAAAAGCAAGTGTTTCTTTATTTTTTTAATTAGTTAATTAATTAATTAAAAATTTTTATTGGAGTTTAGTTGATTTACAAAAAAGCAAGTATTTATTCTTTCTAGGTACAGTACTAGGTGCTCTACCTGCTTACCTACTTTAATAATTTTTACTCTAGGAGGAGAAGAATTAAATCGCTTACCCAGGCCAGTCAAAGAGGAAGTGACAACTTTTCCTACAGTACCATGATGTCTTTTGCTCAAGATTGAGGGGACCAGTTAGAAGGATCCTTCAGTAATCCAAATCAGAATCCATGAGATCCTGAACTAAATACAGATTGTTAAAAGATAGAATTACCTGAACTCCGTGCTTAATTGAGCATAGTAAAGAAATGTCTAAAATTACTCCTAGGGTAGGGAATGGGCGACATGGGCAGGTATCACTGCTAGTGTCTGAGACAAGAACTGTGAATTACGAACATAAATTTGAGTGTGTGCGTGTGTGTGCGTGTGTGTGTGTGTGTTAGGGCAGCGGTCCCCAACCTTTTTGGCACCAGGGATCGGTTTCGTGGAAGACAATTTTTCCACGGACGAGGGGCGGGAATGGCTTCAGGATGATTCAAGCGCATTACATTTATTGTGCACTTTATTTCTATTACTATTACGTTGTAATATATAATGAAATAAGTATACCACTCACCATAATGCTGACAGGAGGCGGAGCGGTAATGAGAGCGAGGAGGGGCGGCTGCAGATACAGACGAAGCTTTGCTTGCCCGCCCGCTGCTTACCTCCTGCTGTGCAGCCTGGTTCCTACCAGGTACAGGTCTGGGGCCCAGGGGTTGGGGACCCCTGTGTTAGAGGATTATGATTCCAATGGGACGTGTAAGTGCCGGTATCTAGTAGAATGTTGATAAAGTGGACCTGGAGAATATTCTGGGCTGGACAGAGAGATGTGTGGTTCATACATACTTAAGTGGTAGTTGGAGAAAACCAGCTTGCACAAGAACTTTCAAGGCACAGATTCTTTCTCCTGGATAAAAATCGCGCTTTGGTAGCCTAGGAGAATACAGCTTTCCAAACTCTGTATCCAGGGATTCTGATTGGCACCCAGCAGAGGAAGGTAACGAAGATGGTAGGAAACAGCAGGGCGGTGTCAGTTCCAGACGCCAAGGGAGCGTTAGCGGCAATGTTGGAAATTTCAGAGACCATTAAACTTTGGGGATGGAGGGTACCTAATTCCTACTGGGTGTTACAGCCTGTTGGTCTGCTTTCTACACTGTGACGCAGACCTATTTCCTTCCAGTGCTACCTCCTTCCCCCCATTCTTTTAATACAAAAAATACTGAAGTGCTTTTTAGAATTTTTTCTTTTACTTTTTTAAAAAATTGAAGTATAGTTGATATACAGTAGCGTGTTAGTTTGGGATGTGCAGCAAAGTGATTCAGTTATGCATATCTCTATCTCTGTATCTGTATATTCTTTTTCCAGATTCTTTTCCCTTATAGGTTATTACAAAATATTGAGCAGAGTTCCCTGTGCTCTACAGTAGGTCCTTGTTGGTTATGTATTTGATACATAGTAGTGTGTATGTTAATCCCAACCTCCTGATTTATCCCTCCCCCACCCTTTCCCCTGGGAGGGCTTTGATTAGGGCCTGCTGCTGTCCTTCTGTTTCTGGACATGAACTTCAACCCAGAAAACAATTCACTTTCAGCAAAAAATCAGTGCGAGTGTTGTCCAAGATAAATACATACATACATGAGGGTGGACTCACCATTTATATCACCACCGTCAAGTTTTGTCTCTGCAATGTAGGGGCACTTAGTCCAGAAGTGGGCTGCTGCAAGAAGATTCGAAACGGCATACGTTTCAGACATCCTTGTATCCTCACATCAAATGCGCTACTTGAATCCAGGAGGTTACTTCTTACTCAGAATATTTGTTTTGGCTTCAAGGGTGAGGGTGCTGAGTTTTGCTGCATGAAATCATCCTCCAAACCACCACCCTCTCCTACCTCCCAACACACCTCCTGCCTGTGGAAATCACCCACAGGGATCAGAAGCGAAGACGTAGTCAGCAAGCAAATAGTAAATGCTATTCATAAATCTCCAAGTCAAGCCTGAAGCAGACTCACACGGAACACCAGAAAATGAATTTAATTTTAAGTTGAAATAGGGATCAAAAGATATAGCTTGGGATTTGGGGATAATTAAGTGTAGGATTCAGTTAAGAGGTCTCACCTGTCCAGAAAATAGCAGTCAAACAGTCCGATGACTGACCTATAGATCTTTGCTGTATCTGACATAATAAAATGACAGATCTGGTCATGTATTGCTTTAACAGGCCTTGTATGACTTGACTGAAATGTTTAATTCAGAACATAGGCAAGTCAATTTTAGGTTCAGTAACTGAGATTTTTTTTTGGATGGATTTGAAATTATTTTTGCATCAATTTGTTTTGTAATTCTAATAAGGATTGCCTTTGACTGAAAGAATTGACAAGAACTCTGGGGCTTAGAATTCTTTTCAGATGCTTCTACAATTTTTCCTAATAGAATATAAATGTTGATAAAAGCAGCATATCCAAAAACATCTAGATGTAATTTAAACATTTATTTCTACCATTTATTGTGTACTATGTGTAATCACCTGGGTGCAGAAAATTGATAGTGGCCGAAAATTTACTGTATGCAATCTGTTAAAAATATCTTGAAGGATAAAACTAAAAAAACAAAGGAAACAGAAATCTGATCTAGGCTTATGTGAGCAGAGAGAATTCTTGGTTCACAGAGAAGGATGCTTAGTCCCAGCCTTTACTTCCTGATCATTACCTTCCCATGCCTCCTCCTCCAGTTGCTTCTAAATGTTCATTAGGGCACACATTAATAAATTTTTACTGTCCTTCTTGCCTTTGTACAATTTTTAATAGTTAAAGCCGGTATCTTCCTCTCTTCCGGTGACTTTACATCGTTTACTAAATGTCTGCTTTTTGGATAAGCGTATATTGCTGAAATAACCTGCATATAAAATTAAAGATCTTTATGTTCCAATTAAGAAGTGTTCCATATCCGTATTATGCTTTTAGTATGTTAAGGAGGAAAAAAAAAAACCCCAAACCCAGCAACATGTAGATCTCTAAGGAGCAGGGAGAGAATAAATAGCATAGCTCTGGCTTACAAAATAGTGCAGTGGCAGCTGCTTTGGACTCATAAATGAGATGTTTGAAAAGGGCATGAATAGGGCAGTAGAAAAAATACTTTGCTTAGCAACACACCTGTTTTGCTTCTTGTTATAGATTCTTGTGAGATAGGGTTCTTCAATTAGGACTCATCTTGGTCTTGCCTCTTTCTCTCCCTCGCATTGAGCTTTCTAACACAAAGCTAAACACCGACATCAAAGGAATGTTGGATTTTGGAGCTGTTTCGTATAAAGTCAGCAAGGAGGGCACCTCTGCCGGATGTGTAATTCTTACCCAAAGGGGTGAATGTAACAAAAGGCACACAGTAATTAGACTGATACAGGCCATTTTACCTGTTTTTAAAATTAAATACAGTAAAAAATACAAAATAATTATGAAGCATAGCTATATAAGTTTTTAAGAACAGGAGGTTTAGGTTTAATTTCCGGATAAAATTTGTTGCTTTTTCCCCTTTACATATATCATTAGGGTTATGAATTAGATGAAAAAATTAATGTACTAGCTTTGAAAGTGGTTTCTTTTTCGTGAAATAGAAAGTTTAATTTCAAGGTTTCTTCCAAATCTGAGACTCTTAGATGTGAAAGCCCCTTCCTTCAGTGTCAACTCAAGTTTGCTTGTTTGTTTTGAGATTTATCTTTTTTTCACATCTAAGGAAGTAGGTAGCTACAGCCTCTCTGAATCTGAGAAACATTGGCTGGCTAGATGGAATCTAGGTGGCAAACCTTACCTAGGAAAGCTGAAGCAGGTCTGTGGTCAAATGGGAAGATTTGAAGCAGTGGCCAGAAAGAGAAGACCCCTGTGTCCTAAAATGTCAACGCAGCAGGCATCACTGCAGTGCTGTACTACAGGGACGTCGGAAACCAACCGTGTCAGAAAAGTAAACTTCAGATTTCAAACCCCAGTGACAATGAGATCCTTTATTTCTCTGTAGGAGAAAAGTTTCTGACAATGCTATTCATAATTAGCTTGCTTATTTTCATACGCCGGAGAATAAAACATTATACATCCCTTACACCAAAGGAAGTAAAGAACATTTTTGCACGTTTTTAGTGGGAGTCGCCACGAATCCACATGTGGAGGGACAGTGTACAAGGTGTATCCAATTCAAAAGCTAATGTGTATCCTAGGCTTTCAGTGAGTTTTTTTTTTCAATTGTTATGCGATAGCTTCATACCTCAGAATTAAATATCCAGGATACACACAAAGAGAGATTTAAAGCTGTGCTTTCCAATCTTTGGAGAGCCATATGTCCTCACAGTAGTGTTTCTGTGCCTTAAATAGAGAATTTATCTATAGAACAGGCTTTTCGTAGCACTAGGGAATGTATCAGGCACCTCTGGGTCAGGCGTGCATACAGGTCTTGCTGCTTGCCTTGAGGAGGCTTTTGGTTTAGTGTGTGAAACAGAGAGATAACTGAGAAATTAAAATATAGAATAAGTGGTACAACGGTGGTAAACATAAAGATCATGGCAGCATATAAAAGGATGCAAAGATTCCTGGAGAATATGATTACTTGGCTGAAAGGTGAATCCATGTGTGCCGGCAAAGAGGGGGAAGACATTCCAAGTATAAAGAACAGTGTGTAAAAGGCCTGGAGGTAAGAAAGAGTCTGCAGAGCTGCAACTAGCTCAGCACGGCAAAAACAAGGAGCAAGGGACTGAGGGGTGAGAGAGAAGACCGAAGAGGAAGCAGGGACCAAAGCCAGAAAGAAATCAAAGACATTTCAAATGCAAATGTCCAAACTGAACTCCCATCCTCTCCCCCAAACCTACTGTCACAAAGTCCACCACAGCTCACCCCATGGCAAGTCCATCCTTCCATTTACCTACGTGTCATCTTTACCCCTTTCTTCCTCTCACAGTCTACAACCAATGGCTCAGCCTTTGAAATATATCAAGAACCCAACCACTTCTCTCTCTCTTTTTAAAAACATTTCTTTCTTTTTTTAATTGAAGTATAGTTGATTTACAATGCTGGCCCATCTCTACTGTACAGCAAAGTGACTCAGTTTTACACATATACACATTCTTTTTTAATATTCTTTTCCATGATGGTTTATCCCAGGAGATTGGATACAGTTCCCTGTGCTATACAGTAGGAGCTTGTTGTTTATCTATTCTAAATGTAATAGTTTGCATCTGCTAAACACAAACTCCCAGTCCATCCCGCTACCTACCCCACACCCCCTTGTCAACCACAGGTCTGATCATATACCCCTACAACACTATAATTCAAAAAGATCCATGCACCCCTATGTTCACAGCAGCACTATTGACAAAAGCCAAAACATGGAAACAACCTAAATGTCTCTCCAGAGATGAATGGATAAAGAAGATGTGTTCTGTATATACAATGGAATATTACTCAGCCATAAAAAAGAACAAAATAATGCCATCTGCAGCAACATGGATGCAACTAGAGATTATCATACTAAGTGAAGTAAGTCAGAAAGAGAAAGACAAATACCATATGATATCACTATATGTGGAATCGAAGGTATGGCACAAACGAACCCATCTATGAACCAGAAACAGCCTCACAGACACAGAGACCAACCACTTCTCTTAACCTCCACGAGCTATAGCCCTAAAGCTTTCCTCCACCATCTCTTGCTTAGGCACAGCAAAGGACCCCAAGGTCGCTTTTCTGTCATTTCCTCCTGCTCCCACCTTTCTGATCTTGTGTTGCCCAACTCATTTCAATATTTAATTATTTCTTAGCAGTTTCTGAAAGAGGTTTGTTAAAAACTGCCACTATAATTATGGATTTGCCTAGCTTTTTCCTTAGTTCTTTTTTGCTTTATAAGTTTTGAGGACATGTTATGAGGTGTATATGTATTTAGAATTGTAATATTTTACTAGTGCATAACTGTTTATAAAATATCTCTTTATTTCTAGTATGGCTTTTTCATTTAAGTGTACCTCATCTGTTATTATACCGGCTTTCCTTTGGTTAGTGTTTTCATGGTACCAATTTTCCAGTCAGGAAGAAAAAAAAGCCATTAGATGGTTCAAGCAAGAGACTTAATGAGGGGAATTGGTTACATAGGTTTAGAGAGCTGACCTGCTAAAAGGAATACGGAGGTAACCCAGAGATGATACCTGTAGGAAGCGGCTACTGTTCTTAGCCTGGGAAACAAACAAACAAAAAAAACTGAGGTGAAAGGAAGAGCCCTGTAGAGTTGCTGCTGCTAAGATCTTGGGGGGAAATGGTTCCACTCAGGAAAGGAGGAGCACCCAGTGGAACTGTTGCTGAGACCGCAGATCCAGCTCTCCCGGCACCTTCTTGTCCGCCGAGGGTCCTGATGAGGCTGCTTCTGGGAGAGTCCGTGGAAGCTGGCGGCTTTGGCCTGCCACTTTGGAACCATCTAACACTGATCACTCTTAATGCCAATAGGAATACGGGAAGTCAGCCCTTTTCCCCTTTCTTTGGCCTTGCAAATTCTCTCTAGTGACTCTTACTGGAAAACTCACAGAAATCCATTTGGCAGTCTAGACATGTAGTTTGCAGGATCCCAGCCCCATAATCGTAGAGTAGAAGTAGAAGGGGATTTTTTAAACGTGAGACGTGATTGATAGGTAACCAGAAAATAGGACATGTATTTTTTCTACCTTTACTTTAGCCACTCTACATTCTTATACTTTAAAAGCATCTCTTTTAAGCAGCATATAGTTGCATTAAAAAAAAGTGAGTCTGACAGTCTTTGTTTTTAAATTAGAGAATTTTTGGTTTACATTTAATCTAGATTACATGTGGTTATTATTGCATTGATTACTAACATCTGGGTCTAGACCTACCACATTGCTATTTGCTTTTTATCCTTCCTGCTTTGTTTCTTTATCTCTCCTTTACTGACATTTGGAATGAACTATATATTTAAACTTATGGCATTTTTCTCCTTCAGTCAGCTTGGTAGTTTCACATCCATTCACTGTACTTTTAGTGGCTGTTCTGCTGGTCACAACAGAAAACTTTACATGCGATTGTCTAATCTAAGCTAGTGCTTTCCCCTCTCCCCCGCCCCTAGGTTGGGCATCTAGCAGCGCACCCCCGCCCCGGCTTCAGCTCTAGTTGCCGTCCCCCTGGTCCTCCGTGTCTACTGAAACTCTGCTTAGTCTCTCAGCCTCTCAGAAATCTCTTGCTGAATAGCTATAAACCCCTAAGGGAAAAGTGGTTCCTGATTTTTTGGGAATCCTGCTCTTCTAGTCGTCAGCAGGAAGATTGTTCTGAATTACCTAATCTGTTACAACAGACGGTAGACCCTTTTACAGTCTGTTCTCCCTAGAGAACAATACAGGTCAGATGGCGTCATTGCTCAGCTCACAATCTGGGGATGGATCCTAATGGCAGTTGGAGTAGAAGCGGAGTTCCAGCGACCCCTCCCCCTCCCCCATTTCCCCTCTGACGTCACCTCCTCCTAGGCTCATCACTTCTCAGCCGCACTGGTTTCCATGTGCCTCTCAAACCTGACACGCTTGTCCTCAACTCTGACCATGTGTATTTTCTGTTCCTTTTGTCTGGAATTGGATACTTTTCTATCAGATAACTGCTGGTCTTGCTTCTCCCACCCCTCACGTAACTGCTGAACTCCTCCTTTCTCAGTGAGCTCTCACCCGGCCACCCTAGTGAGAAATTGAACTCGGTAGGCACTATCTTCTTTTGATTCATTTTCCTCCTTAGAAATTATTATCTTCTCATATATATATATTTTTTTTTTTTTTTTGTGTGTGTGGTATGCGGGCCTTCCTCTGCTTCCTCTCATATATTTTATAATTTGCTATTATTATTACTTTTTATCTGATTCCTTTCATTAGAATATAAGTCCCAATAGGGCAACCATTTTTTTTTTTTTTTTATTCACCATGTAGCTCCAGCGTCTAGAATAGTGCCCGGCACAGAGTAGATGCTTAATAAATGTGTTTTGAATGACGGGATGAGTAACATGGCAACCAGTGGGGCAAGAGTTTTGGGTTTAGGTTTGAGAAATACTAAGCAGCCATGGTTAATTGCATCTTGATGACAATGTCGGAGGAGTCCAGGAGGATGATCAGATTTCTGGCCCAGCAGCAACTTCCTTTCCTCTGAACAAACAGGCTGCTTGTTTACCAAGTGGCATTTACCGTCTTTTTCTTCTCTGGCTCCATTTGACTGCATTGATGTTTCATACCACTGTTTATGCCAAAGGCAATAACTATAATAATGACGCTCTCCATGACACTGACATTGATGTCAAAGGTCAAAGTGTATCCTGTGGGCTATGTTCCCTCTATCTGTTGAATTCAGGTAGAATTTCCTAAGTGTCAATTAAATGACAGAAATGATAAGTGTTACTGATATAGAAAGGAAGGAAAGGTTTCTGTGGTTTGAGAGTCTGAGAAAGACCGTAGAAAAGAAGTAATCTTCCATATGTTCACTAACATTTGGGTAGGATGTGGCTATTTAAAAGATTGGTCTTTCAGGGCAGAGCATGGAACGAGCATAAATATGGAAGTAGAAGTGGGGTAAATACAATGGATTTTGGAAGAATATGGAACAGCAGGAGTGGGGTGTGTAGGATGAGCATAGATGTGGAAGTAAAGATCTTTCCATTGTTTTTGAGAAAGACAAATGTATCCATTTAAGGTGCAGAGAATTTACAATCACACAGAATGTTTGTTTTCAGAGCAGTGGAAGATGAAACTGGAGAAAAGATAATAGACACATGGTTAATTCCGTTTACTTCAATATCAGGCAGTTTTGAAAAATATAAGATATGCCATTTGATATCATTTTCTCCATTTTTTAATTTTGAATAGTTTCAACAGAAATTGTATTCTTCACATTAGATTAATATATCATTGGGATAAGAGATGCAGTATTAGTTCTTTGAGATTGATATTCTCTATAGAGCCCTTCTGTAAGAAAGGAAACCAAATAGGGATGTACATTCTTGAGAAATGTAGGTGTACAGACTCTGGATTAGAAAAATAGTCTGGTTTGTTAAAAAACAAACAAACAGCAGAAGGAGAGCGAAAAATAAAAAGCAGACTATGTATAAATGAAAGACAGTTGAAAAGTAAAAATGCCTCATGAACTATTAAACACCTTTGGCGTATGAATGGAAATCGTTTTGGCTTCCTGTAGAGTTGTACCAATCAGATCAGCTAGACTCAGTAACCTGGCTCTGGCTAGCGTCTCCGTTTGGGTTTTGGGCTTTGAGCTTTACCTTCCCCTGAGCTCTCTCAGGTGCTTCCTGTAGCTGGAGGCATCTGAGAACTGACTGTGCCTCGTACATGTCAACGATCCTGGGAAAGTCGACTGACCTCTCTAAGCCTTGTTTCCTCTTGTGAAATATCAGTGTTGAAGATGTTCTCTACGCCCTCTTTCAAATCTCATACTGTCTTCCTTCTGCAGGAGCCTTTCCCTGGAACCCGCCCCTCCTCTGGGCCCTTGGCTGCCTGCATCAGAAGATGCCTGGGACAGATCCAGGACTGTGTTACCACCAGCCCAGTATTTATAGGGCGACTTCCTTCCTAAAGTAAACAAGTCAACTGGATGCATCTGTATTCACTCCTGAGGAGAGCAAGTAAGCTAGGATCTTGATCCTATAAAATGTTATTGCAGGCCCTCTTCAACTGGGTGTTACCCTTGAGGGAAAAGTGTGTTATTTAAGCAAGTTTGCTGCTACCACATATTATTCCAGTGCCCAAGGAAAGGTGAAGAGCCTGGCTGGTTCTTGTCTTAGGGGAGAGGGTGGAGATCCATCTACCCTGTGGAAACGTGTGTCTGGATAGCTCCTGCAATAACTCTGGTATCTGTAAATGCAGACTCTTTGCCTTCAAGCTGTTACAGATTTCGCTGCAGACTGTTATTTATATGAGGTGACAGAGACAGACTCAGCTGGACTGAAGCCTTTAATAAATTTATCATTTTATTGAGTGCCTCAGACTAGAGTTGTTAGTTATATAACGATGTTCAGTAATGCAATTTTTAGGTAATTGGTTTGTATGAGGGTCTATATTGTTTATCAATATAAAGTAAGTAATTTACGTTTATGGGTTTTGTTTGCATGAAGGAGCCTGGTGAGATGGAAAAAGCATGGACTTTTGAGATAGACAGGCTTGGCTTCAAATTTTAGCTCCACCATTTCCTAAGTGTATGACCTATAAATAGTTGCAAAGCCACCCCAAGACTTGGTTTCCTGTTCAAAAATGGTATAACCAAACCCAACTCAAACTTGCTCTGCAGACAGAAAATACCATGTAAGTCAAGTTCATAGCATAGTTTCTGAGGCAGAGTAGATTCTAAAAAATAAGCATTAAATGAGTGAAATTAGCTCCCTTCTGCTTTTGTTCGTTCCTCAACCTCTTTAGTTCCTGAAAGTTGTGAAAAATAATATATGATAGCAGTAGCAGGTATGAATGATTAAAACAAAACCCTTTCCCTCAGGGAACTCCCACTTGACCAGGGTAAGGTAAACAGAAATGTTTTCCTTGAGCAGATAACAACTGTGTTATCTAAGTGCCTTTTGTTTTTTTATCACGTGGTTGCAGGATGAAGCACTTGTGCCAATGCAAATTTAATAGCCTGAGACTGGTAACAAATAGGAGGAAAATCTTTTAACCCAACTCTCTTGATCTAATATCAAAGGCATAGTAGATGTGACAGGACTGAGTCAATAATGTTTAACTACCAAGAGGTTCAAGACCTAAACTAAATGTGTGGGATTTTGTTTTTGATGGGTCATGTTCGCAAGGAGTATTATCTATTTTAAGAGACTTCTCAAGTTTGAAGTAATGGTTTGCTATTCTTCTCTCCAAAAAGTAAAGGAGCGAAGGATTTGGACTTTATGTCATTAACACTAGTGAGCTGTTGTTAAGGGGAAAGCCGCAGACGTTCTTGGATCAGAAAGATGAATCACACGTTACTGAGTGAGGGAGTGGAGAAAATGATAAAAGTAACTAAAATCACTAAAAGTAAAGTGACAAAAGAGTGAGAGAGACTTTAGTGGAATAAGTATTAGGCTATATCTTTAAAAAGAATAATGATAGTTATTAATTTAAAAAGGGGGGTCCTTAAAAATTCATTACCCAAATCTATTTCCTCTTCTGTTTTGATAACATCACCAATGCATTAATTAAACACATCACACCCACACAAAGTGGATGCCCCACCAGTCACAACACAGGTACAATGGTCCATATAATGAGGGTAAGCAGGTGGCAAAGCTGGAAGGTCAGAAGTTAGAAGGTCAGACTGTCATTTGGTTTGGGACCTCTTCAGCCACGCATCATCTGGTTGAGAAATTGACATGGTCGTGCTTATTCTGAGTAGACAGCCCTCAATGGTAAAAGCAAAAGCAACCAACCAAACAAAAACAGACTTTGGCTTGAGACAGACCTGGTTTTAGATTCTCGCTCTGCCTCTTCATAGCTTTGTGATCCTTGGTGAGTGACTACTTATCTCTGAGGCTCGGTTTCATCTTCTGCAAAATGGATCAATAATGTGTGTGTCCAAGTGTGACAAATGAAATGCGGTAACCAGCACGTGGAAAATAAAAGGTGCTCTTTGCATGGTGGTTTCTTATTTTCTCCTTAGGACGAGACACTGAGGTGTTCCGTAAATATTTCTGGTATGAAATTGAATACTTAACTCTTGGGATGATTATGAGGATATATTTGTTAACAAGTACAAAAGAGTAACAACAACAATAACAACAGCAGCACAAAACACAAAGCCTGACACACAAAAAGGATCAATAGCTGTTGGCTTCCTTTTGCCCTCATTTGTAAAATAGCAGCGTTGGACTAAATGGCGTTCAAGGTCTCTCGGTTTTTAATATTCTGCAGTTTAGTAGATTCTGATTCTCTTCATAAGAAAGTGGAGCTTTGTGTGCTCTTTTTTATAGAAAAACATCCAGTTTCAATAGGGCACTCTATCTGGCTGTGCATCCAAGTGGAAATACAAATCGTCCATAAAAACTGATTTTTTTTGTTAAAAAACCCAACAACAGTAAAAATCCTCCTTCCCTTATTTTTCTCATGAAAGCAAGCAATAAGGAAAAGTTGAGAGAAAATGAATGGGTACTGAACTCTAAAGACATTGAAAAGGAGGGAGAAAGAAGATTGAGCAATAATTGCAACAATGGATGGAACCTAAGGAGAAAATGTTAGCAGAATCCTGTTTGCAGGCAGAACAGAAGTGCCTAGATGTGGATGAATGACTGGATGTAAGAGGGCAGTGAGTTTCAGCACGATAGAGGCGAGGAAAAATGGTCAAAGGAAGGCAGGAAAGCAAGAAAACTATGAGCTGAGTTTTCTGACAAAAAGAACAATAAAAAAAAAACCTCAAACTAAGTGAAAAGTGAAGGGCAGGTGGGCAAGTTAAATGCTTCTCTACTTGGCCTGCATGTGGTGAATGAAGTTCTATTTTTTTTTTAACTGAAGTATAGTTGATATGCAATGTTGTGTTAGTTTCTGCTGTACAGCAAAGTGATTCAGTTATACATATACACATACATGTATCTATTCTTTTTCAGATTCTTTTCCCTTATAGGTTATGACAAAATATTGAGTAGAGTTCCCTGCGCTATACAGTAAACCCTTGTTGGTTACCTATTTTATATTTAGTAGTGTGTATATGTCAAACCCAGTCTCCTAATTTATCCCTCCCCCCCTTTCCCCTTTGGTAACCATAAGTTTGTTTTCTATGTCTATGAATCGATTTCTCTTTTGTAAATAAATTCATTTGTATCTTTTTTTAATATTCCACATATAAGTGATATCATATGACATTTGTCTTTCTCTCTCTGGCTTACTTCACTTAGTATGATAATCTCTAGGTCCATCCATGTTGCCACAAATGGCATTATTTCATTCTTTTTTATGGCTGAGTAATATTCCATTGTATATATGTACCACATCTTCTTTATCCAGTCCTCTGTTGATGGACATTTAGGTTGTTTCCAGGTCTTGGCTATTGTAAATAGTGCTGCTATGAACATTGGAGTGTGTGTATCTTTTCGAATTAGAGTTTTCTACAGATATTTGCCCAGGAGTGGGGTTGCTGGATCATATAGTGCTTCTATTTTTAGCTTTTTAAAGAAATCTCCATACTGTTCTCCGTAGTGGCTGCACCAATTTACATTCCCACCAGCAGTGTAGGAGGGTTCCTTGTCTCCATACCCTCTCCAGCATTTATTTGTAAACTTTTAGATGATGGCCTTTCTGACTAGTTTGAGATGATAAATCAATGTTCTATTTATTATTGATGTAGTTTTCCTATGAGTTAACCACTGATGACCTGTTCTTTTCATGAGAACATCATTGTAAGCCTGGTTCACCTCTGACTTGCCTCAGAACAGCTAATGAAGTCACAGAATCAGTGACTATATGGATAATGGAAGGAAAAGTATAATAAATGAAACTAAAATGAGGCAGTGAAGATTTTGGTGGGGGTTCAAGTTAAAGTATAATTTGGTAGAGGGAAATTAAAGCACTGTGATAACACAACCATAGCTTTTAGGAAGAAAAACAGTGATTGTATTTGTTTGGAATTTTATTTTATTTTATTTTTTATTTTTTTTTTGTGGTACGCGGGCCTCTCACTGTTGTGGCCTCTCCCGTTGCGGAGCACAGGCTTTGGACGCGCAGGCTCAGCGGCCACGGCTCACGGGCCCAGCTGCTCCGCGGCACGTGGGATCCTCCCGGACCGGGGCACAAACCCGTGTCTCCCGCATCGGCAGGCGGACTCTCAACCACTGCGCCACCAGGGAAGCCCTGTTTGGAATTTTAGAAGGCAGGCTCTATTAAAGAACAGATAAGTAGCTTCCTCAGGACAGCATTGCCACAATAAAGTTTTATACCACTTGAGAAAAAGTACAAACATCATGTTTATGGGTTCTCTAAAAACAAATTTAAATCCAAACCATATGTTAAATGATAAAATTAAAATAATTTTCAGCTCAAATAGTTTTCTAATTTACTGGGCACTTTTCTTTGTAAAATAAGGATTGATAGTAATATGCTACTCCTTTTAGTTTGATGAAAAAACAATTCTTTAAAGTACCTGCATCTCCTATGCGTCTCTGGAATTACAGATTTGTCCCCTGTCCTTAGCGTGATAAGGCTTTCCTATTTCCTTCCAGAGTTGTCCCTCCAGAATTCACTTCCATTTGTTTTGAATCCAGTTATCAGATTCTTCTTAACGTGTGTTGTCCTGGACAGAGCACATCATTCTTGGTGGAAGCCTAGAGTGCTAATACCCCTATTGTACTTTTGGAAGATTAATTTGGCAGCTTTGGGTAGGATGGATCAGTGTCTGCAAATTTTTACAACACTGTGAAAGTCAATAATGTCAAATTTTCATTCCAAGAGTTTGGTTTCTTGTTTCAGAGCCTTTTATTTGGCCTCACTCCTCTTCAGCCTTTAGAAAACAATCTTCATTTAGCTTCAGGCTGTCTTTTTGCCTTGATGATTGCCGTGGTCCTTGGACAAGCTGAGATCTCGGAGGAGAGCATCACTCACCCTCCTCTCGGTCCCGGGTGACAGGTGGCTGTTTTAACACTGATTGTTGAGACTACTCAGTATTCTGGACGGTCCATGGCGTAAGCATGAGAGAGATAGTGAGGGGGGATGAGAAGAAAATAAATATAGGACGAATGACAGAGAAAAGAAGAGAGGATGAGAGAGAGGAGAATATCAATTAACAGGTCAGTCATAACTATCATTCATCCATTTATCCAAATGTTTCTGTTATGTGATTTTCTTTGCCTGTAAATGATGGCATTGCCTATAAAAATTCTCTTCATTCTTTAAAGAAAAACTTAAAAACAGATTTTTCTTAACTGTTTAAAGCTTGCATAAAGCTTTTTTAGTGTATTTTAAAACATTAAAAAAACATGCAAATGAAAAGCATTCCTTTTGATATGGGACCATTGTGTCCCCCTATTACAACAGCATTTGCTCAATTAATTTTTCTTCGGATTTTCTTTCAGATCTCAGCTCAAGCATGCTTAGAGAAGCCTCCTGAGCATCTCAATTAAGATAGATTTCACAGAAACACAAATCTTCCTCTCTGGCTTCTTCACAGGTGTCACTGGACAATTTACAGATGATTTTCATTAATATTCATCTCCTTCACTACACCGTGAACTCCACGATGACAGGGACTCTCTTTTTTTTAAAAAATCACAATTGTATCTCCAGCACCCAGCAAGAGCCTGGCATACAGTGGGTGTTCAATGACCATTTGATGAAATAAAGAAATTTATGATTAGCTTGCCAGACCACTGAAGGACATCAGAGAAAATCTATTTGCTGAATTTCAGCAAAAACTTTCAAAAGATAGGTGAGATGGAAAAATATCATGATTTACTATAATAACGTATTTCTTCCACTTGTAGATTTTGAGTTATTTTTTTCAGCTATGCTTGCTAACAAACCTAGAATGAAAACAAACTGGATTTACAACCAGAATTGCTGAATCATAAAATGCTAAACCAAATTTTCTAAAAGAATAAAACATTTTCGGGCTTCCCTGGTGGCGCAGTGGTTGAGAGTCCGCCTGCCGATGCAGGGGACGCGGGTT
>NC_041220.1:3874806-3971532 GCF_002837175.3 Physeter macrocephalus
CTGGGAGGATCCCACATGCCGCGGAGCGGCTGGGCCCGTGAGCCATGGCCGCTGAGCCTCCGCGTCTGGAGCCTGTGCTCCGCAACGGGAGAGGCCACGGCAGTGAGAGGCCTGCGTTACAAAAAAAAAAAAAAAAAAAAAAGAATAAAACATTTTCAATCATATTTCTGTCACTGAAAACTGTCATGAATGGTCAATTTATACTGTTAAAGAAAATAATTATTTTTAAAATATTGTTTTATAGTCATTCTTATTCCTTTATGTTTTCTCTCTTGTGTGTATATATTTGAAAATAAATATAACATATTAAAACACTAGTACATGTGGGTAAGAGTCACATTCATAGAGCAACTTTATTTCCTGCCCACTCTTTCCTTGAATCCGCTCTGTGGGTCACGTGTTTGTCTACCCTGGATGGAATTCCAACCAGATTCTATAGTTTTCTTGTAGCTCTTTATGTAATAGAAACTTCTCTGATCAGTTCTAATTTCAACAGATACTGACTTCAGTAATTAAAACATCCAGTTCGATGTCAATAAACACTCTTTCAACTTCTTTTGAACTTAGAGTTTCCCCATCCCCCTTTCAGGGTGGCTTCAGCTGGAAACCTGAGAAGGAGATGGTCCCCTGATGGCCCCTTTATTACACCCCATCTTGCCTTTCTCATCAACCAGCCCTCCTCCAACCCCAAGGAGGCTCCTCTGGATCTTTCAGGATTGGGTGGGAGAAGGGAGCCCAGAGCTGGATGAGGAAAGGAAGGTGGAAATCAGCAAAGATCTTACTTAACTGTGGCTGTTACATTCTGGCATTTATGCTCTCTGGGCTGGTGGGAGTTCAAAGCTATTCTTTTTCTCTCTTGTGGAGCTTTTATGGGTTTCACAGAGACTTTTCTGTACTACCTGTTATGTGAACATCAGGTCTCCTGGTCTGATTGCTTATAATTTCTCCCTCAGGCCCTGGGCATCAGGCTGTCCACCGTGGTACTGAGGTCCCATAGCCCCAGACTGGCACCCTGCATGGATTCAGAATTCGGCCCTGGATAAACATGCTCCCTTAACTTACCATTGCTGCAGCTGCTTTCCAGTGATGCCCTGACCACTCTGTTAATCAGGAACCAACTAACCAGCCCCCAATCACTTGCCTTTAAAATTCCCAGATGTGGGTCTAAGTCTGGCATTAGTAAGTGACTCCACCGACTCCTGGGGACAAGGTCAAACTTACCTTTTGATTTGCTTTAAAAAAAATTTACTGGGCTTCCCCGGTGGCGCACTGGTTGCGAGTCCGCCTGCCGATGCAGGGGACACGGGTTCGTTCCCCGGTCCGGGAGGATCCCACATGCCGCGGAGCGGATAGGCCCGTGAGCCATGGCCGCTGAGCCTGTGCGTCCGGAGCCTGTGCTCTGCAACGGGAGAGGCCACAACGGTGAGAGGCCCGCGTACCACAAAAAAAAAAAAAAAAAAAAAAAAAAAAATTTACTGAAGTATAATTGATTTACAATATTATGTTAGTTTCAGTGTACAGCATAGTGATTTGATATTTTTATAGATTATACTCCATTTAAAATTATCGTAAAATATTGGCTATATTCCCTGTGCTGTACACTACATCTTTGTAGTTTAATTATTTTATACCTAATAGTTGGTATCTCTTAATCCCCTTCCCTTATTTTGCCCCTCCCTCTCCCCCTCTCCCCAGTGGTAACCACTAGTTTGTTCTCTGTGTCTGTGAATCTATTTCTGTTTTGTTATATTCATTTGTTTTATTTTTTAGATTCCATATTTAAGTGAAAACATACAGTATGTGTCTTTCTCTGTGTGACTTATTTCGCAAATGGCAGAATTTCATTCTTTTTTATTTTCTCACACCATATACAAAAATAAACTCAAAACGGTTTAAAGACCTAAATATTGTAAAACCTGAAATTGTAAAACTCTTAGAAGAAAACACTCTTTGACATAAGCCTTAGCAATATATTTTTGGATCTATCTCCTTAGGCAAAGGAAACAAAAGCAAAAATCAACAAATGGGACCTAATCAAACTTAAAAGCTTTTACACAGTGAAGGAAACCATCAACAAATGAAAAGGCAACCTATTGAATGGGAGAAGATATTTTCAAATGATATGACTGATAAGGGGTTAACATCTAAGATATATAAAGAGCTCATACAATTTAATATCAAAAACCCCACCAAACAACCCAACCAAAACATAGGCAGAGGATCTGAATAGACATTTTTCCCAAGAAGACATATAGATGGCCAATAGACACATGAAAAGATGCTCAACATCACTAATCATCAGGGAAATGCAAGTCAAAGCCACAAAAGGACATTGTCTTTTGATTCTCTTGAAGTCTCTTTTAGTCAGCATGTGGTAGGGGTAAAGGTTGGGAGAATGGTTTTTGATCACTTCCTTTAAAATTCTGCCTCTTTGGTCTAGACTTCACCGTGGAATATGGAAGTAATTGACCAGACTGTTTTATGTTTGGTCTTTGGGTCTTTAGTTTGAAACTGAGACAGCATCTCATTTTAACCTCCTGTGGCAAATACAATAAATAAATAAGCAAATATATTAAAAAGTATATAAATAAAACATGTTCAAATATTTTTATTGATATGAATATATAATTAAAGTGCTTTTCAGACCACTACTTTACCACATGGTTTCCCAGACTCATTTTTTATAGAACACTGTTGCAGGAGGTGTATAAGTTTGTGTTACAAAACAAACAGACAGACAAAGAGAAAACAATGAAGAAGTACCCAAAACCTATGGATAGAATTTAAGAATATAAATATTCTTTCTTATACACTGTACTCTATTATTGTCTCCTGGAAATGCACATTCTCTATTAATAGCATAATAAAAGTTTGAGCACATCTATAATTCTTTTAATTTTGTTTGTAACGTATTTTCAGAAAAAAGCCTTTGAGTTGCATGTGATTAAATCTATTAGTTCAGGTTTTCTGTCTCTCTTTTTATGTGCCCAGCTTTTCTTTTCTAGTATGTTTTATTGCCTCCCTCTCTCTCTATTTTTTTGCCCTCTCCTTAGTCCCTTAATTTCCTCTTACACTCTGTCTGTTCTGGTTTTCTCCACTCTGATCATTACCCACTGTTTCTCTCAAAATTGATTGCTCTCTGGAGAGTCATTCTGCTGAATGGAGTTTTACTTACATCTCATTATTAACACACTTATTAAAATACTTAATATGTGTGAGGCACTCTTGAGTGCTTCAAATGCAGTATTTCATTTCATCTTAATGTCATTTGGGTTAAAGAATTTAGGTCACTTGCCCAAGGTCACACGACAAGTGAGTAGCAGAGATTGGATTTGTGTTGCTAGAACTTGAACTATTAGAATCATTCTTCTGGGAGATAATTTGGGTGAGGGCCTTTCCAAAGCCACTTAAAAGACAATGCCCAGGCTAACTCTCAGTTTGGTGGTGCTAGCAGCACAGATGCTAAGGGCACTCTTAACCCTGGAGTTTGAGTTTCCACTCAAAATCTGAAAATCTCTTTTCTAGATGGTTCAGCCACAAAGCATCCATGTCTTTCTATTCATCTTTGATATAATGTAGCAGAATCAACTTTTATTCAAATGGAAAACTCTGTACCTCCCTCCAAGTGAAATGTCTTGCTTTTGAGACTTCTCTTATTTATAGGCTACTTCAGGAATTATTGGCACTGATATTGGGGTTGACTAAACATCCTCTTGAGCCTGATGCCCCATAGCCCTATAGTAGGGTTAACCACTTTCTATCCATGGATTCACTACCTCCTTGTTCCTAAGATCTTAAGGAACTTGTATTATCCTTTATTTGATTCAAATTCGACTCGAATCCCCTATTTGTTCAAGTCTTATAGACCAGAAAGGTGTTGTAAATATATGACTCTCATCACTGTGCTCTTTTTCTACACAAAACAGTGGATTTTGAACAAAAGGGGTAACAGAGCTCAGTATGGAGGCTGTATGCATGACATGTGGACTTAAGTATTTATGTTTCAAAAATCAGGGTAATTCTGGCTTTTCTACTCACTTCATTTTTAAGCTCTTAATTTCATTCACATGATTAACCATCGGAATGATTATCCTCCCTTCGAACAGATAAACACACTCCTTATCAATTTTATTTTGTGTGTATTTTTTGGGGGGGTGGGAGGAAATAACAATATTCAGGTTTGATCTCATGCTATATATATCATTGTGAGAAGAAAACAAAGAAAAACTGAACCAGACAATCATTTCTCTCTGTGATTGCAACATCTGATTATAGATGGCTTTTAAAAGAGAAACATCTGAGACTTCCCTGGTGGTCCAGTGGTTAAGACTTTGCCTTCCAATGCAGGGGGCGTGGTTAAAATCCCACATGCCTCGCGGCTAAAAAACCGAAACATAAAACAGAAGCAATATTGTAAAAAAATAATTTTTTTAATTAAAAAAAATAAAATAGAAGAGAAACATCCATAATAATTGAACTATCATTTTCTTTTTTACAATAGGATAGTAACTCTAAAAGAACCAGGGAAGATCATCTGGAATCACTTGGGACTATAAAATAATAACATAGTTTGTGGCAATTGGACTAGGGAATTTTCTCATTACTTTAGAGCCTGATCCAGTAATTCCCTTGTCCATCGACAAGTCCATTTGTACACAGTCACAAAGAAAAATAGTGTGTTTAGAAGGCTTCAGAGTGAGAAATCCACTACTTCTTTTTATGAATACTTTTTATATCAAAGAAATCAGTATCAGGAAGTGTTTCTTCACATTTAATCTGAATTATAAGAAGCAATATACACAACTCTCAGAAGCGTAGTACTCTTGACACATCTTTAACTTATTTCATCTTTGTTTCTTGATAGATTCTCTAAAGCTTTGAAAAGGCATGAGATTTAACTCCTATGTACAGTGATTCTAAAATTATAAAATAAAAACTCTTTCAGGTAGGGAGCCCATGATATGTATAGAAATCTCAGATGAGGAGACATGAATATATTCTTTTTGTTGAATATACTATTCTTGTTAAAGTTTGAAATTCCCTGAGAAGTCATCATTCCCTCTGCAAAAACAAAATTAAACTCAGTTCACTTGCTATAAAACATGGTTGCATTACCTTGAGTCAGAGGAACTTAATCCTTTCCTTTTATTGTTTTGCTCTACTTACTTTTACTAATAAAATTCCTTAGACATAAATACACGGTTCTTATTTGGGAGGTGGTGGAAATTATAAGTACTAAGTTTAATATTTGCAAAAGATTTTAATTTTACAAGAAAGATTGACCTTGCTCAAATGCCATATTAAAAATCTTTGCCTACCTAAATAAGGTTGAGTTCATCTTTTGGAAAACATTATTTTTTAAACAATAAGTCATAGAGATTTTCCTTTTCTTAGGTTGACTCTTTAGAGTACATTGTTTAGAGTGGTGTGAGTTTAAGGTAGTTGGAATGGGATGGAAGTGTTGAGATGTATCTATGTTTCCATATACATTACCCCATAAATCTGTAAGAAATGCTTGGGGTGTGTTTGTGAATAATGCATTGTGGTTCCAGTGTGATACATTTGTTCCTGTGCATATGCATTTTACAGAGCTCAGATTGAGTCTACTGGATTGCATTTGAAAATGTGTTACCTTTGTACAATAGGTTACTGGGAGTACCCATGTGATCGATTCAGGCTTAGTAATATTTTCCAGTCTTCCTTTTGGGGGTCAAAATGCTCATATTTTACTGTACTTGTTGCCATTTATCGAACCATATGAAAGTTGTTGGATCAAACACCAGATTTTCAGTTTCTGGAGCTTTTGTAATACCTATACAACTCTGAATATTTCAAATTTACAGAATTATTATACTATGGGAAACAGATTTTTATAAACTATTGTAGGCAGCATTGTATATTAAAGAAGTCCTGTGCATGTGATTCTATTCAGTCCTCCAAATCTCAAGAAGGTAGTACATCTTTATACCTTCTTACACCCATGAGGTGGCCTGTGTTTACACTGATGAAAATTGTTAGGAGTGTGATTGTGGCACATCTCTTTAGAAAACTGAAGAATATTTGTGCAGAGTTTCCTTCAAATTCTTATTCTACAAGGCTTGCCTGCAGAATTACATTTATACTAAACTGGGTTTGGGAATGGGATGGGGATGAAATCTTCAAATTAAAATCACGATTGTCCTCTTTACAAGTTTTCTAAACCTTAGTAACTTTTGTCAATTAAGAAAAGAACTGCAGACCTTTTTCATGTTTGCTCAAATTTCATTTGAGAAATAAATACCAAATGTGTGCAATCCATTGTATATATAAAACAAGTTAGATTGGCTCGAAATTTTAATGATGGGTTATTCAACTTTCTGCAAAACACAAGTCAATAATCACCTCTGTATGCTAATTTTTAATTAAAAAAACCAGAAACAACAATGGTCGTCTTTTAACTTCATCATTAATAAAGTGGCAGCTGCATAAAATGATACCTAGAACCACATATGCTGTCTCTATAGAAAATCAACTCTTTCACTTTGTAACAAACTAGTAAGTAGGATTTCTCCATAATGAAAGTGGGGAGCCAAATGGTTTTATCTTCTGTAATGCACAGATGTAAATTTAGGGAGTGTACTAAATATATAACCTGTAATGCTTAAGAAGTTTTGGGTAAATTGTAATCAAATTATATGAGAAATGTAGAATTAGGAGGCCAGCGGATGGGGTTTGATTGGTTTTGTTGGTTTGATATTTGTTCAGCTGGAGTTTAGGTCTGAATTACTTTGAATCAGAGCTTGGGCTGTAGACTGAAATGTGCCTTGGGTTTCTTAATAGCTGCAGAACCTTTGGGCAAGCTACATAACCTTCACCAAGTTTTAGTTTCCTCATCTTGTGATATGGAAATAATATATAACAATACCTATTTCAAAGGATCGTGAGTTGTTTGGGGTGATGTTTCTATTTTCTTTCTTTTACTATTGACTTTTCTTTGGGAATCTCATCAATTTACAGGGATTTTAATCCCATCTTTAAGATAAGGATGATGTCTCCACAACATACCTCTCTTTTGTGCTTTAGACTTGCATCGCTAATTTTTTAATTTATTTATTTTCACTTGGGTTTCTCACAGATACCTAAAATTTACCATACCTCAAATTTCTCTTTGTTTTTCACCCTGATTCTTCCTGAAACTGAGTCCCCCTAAAACTGAGTTCCCCTGCCGAGTTTATGATTTTTTAAAAAATGAGTTTATGATTTTTTAAACTTATTATTTTATATTGGAGTATAGTTGATTAACAATGTTGTGTTCGTTTAAGGTGTACAGCAAAGTGATTCAGTTATACATATACATGTATCTATTCATTTTCAAATTCTTTTCCCATTTAGGTTGTTACAGAATACTGAGTAGAGTTCCCTATGCTCTACAGTAGGTCCTTGTTGGTTATCCATTTTAAATATGACATGTGTACATGTCTATCTGAAACTTTATTCCCTCTCTTGTCCTGCCCCTGTTCCCCGCAGGATTGAGGAGTGTCAAAGAAAAAGTGGGATTGAAACCAAGCAGGACCTTGTGAGGCCCTCCAAGGTACAAAAACCCCTCCATTTCCCCCATTTCTTGTTTGTAGAAGAAGCCTTTAGTCTCCTAGCCTTTCCCTGAGTTCCAAACTCAATTATTAATTAGGGAAGTGAGAGAATGCAGAAACAAGGCAAGAAATGTAATGAAAATAGTTCAGAGGTAAAACAGAGTCCTAGTTCCTCCTCAAGAGATATACATAGCAATCAGACACATATCTTTGAGTTGTTCTGCAGAAACTAAGACCCATCCCGTCCACGTGGAGGATGGTGACTACATGCTGACCACAAGCATGTAGACTCCAGACTGGTTGGAACCAGAAGGTTGATGATGCAGATTCCTGAAACATCACCCTGTGACCTCACCACCAAGCAACCAAAGGAAAATCATGCACCCTGCAGTCCTCTCTCCAAATGTTGCCTTAAAAACTCCTTTGCTGAAAGCCATAGGGGAGTTGGGGTCTTTTGAGTGAGCTGCCTGTTCTCCTTGCTTGGTGCATGTAATAAATGCTGCACATTCCTTCACCACGATCTGGTGTCAGTAGATTAGTTTTGCTGTGCGTTGGGCAAATGCACCCAAGTTCAGTTCGGTAACATTCCCTCCCCTCACACCCCGATACTGAACCATTAACAGTCCTGATTCTATTTCCAAAATATAAATCTATTCTCTCTTTCTACCTCCAATGCCAGCTCATTTGTCAAACCACAGTCATCTCCTGCTTAGATTGCCCTCAGCGTCTATAGTCTAGCCTGCCTTTTCCTATTGTTGTGTCCCTCTTATGCAGACTCCAGATTGTTGCAGCTGTGAGATCCTTAGCATCTAAACTGGATCACATTCTGCTTTGCATTCTATAGGGGCTTCCCCTGAGTTTAATATAAAATACATATTTCTTACCATGGCCCACAGGGCTCTTTATGACTCTCTGGGTCATATCTTTTCAAATTTATGTCTTTTTAAAAAATTTTTATTTATTTATTTGGCTGCACTGGGTCTTAGTTGCAGGATGTGGGATCTTCATTGTCGCATGTGGGATCTTGGTTGTGGCACGCGGGATCTAGTTCCCTGAGGGGAATTGAACCTGGGCCCCCTGGGAGCATGGAGTCTTAACTGCTGGACCACCAGGGAAGTCCCTCAAATTTATGTCTTGCTACACCCCTTCAAGATCACTACACACAAGCCAACTGTGTTTCTTTCAGTTCTGTGACCCTCCATGGTCTCTCCGGCCTTGGCCGTTTGGCATAAGCTGTGCCGTTTGCATGGCATGCTTTCTCTCACTCCCTGCCACACACTCACCCCAACTCTCCATGTGGTTTTCGAACATGAGACTTCAGTTTAAGCATGTCTTCCTCAGAGGCCTTTGCTGACTGTCCTAAATAAAGAAGACCCTAGTGTGGGATTCTCTTTGTCTCATGTGTGTTTCTGTGATAACACTTATAATTGAAATTATTTTATTATTTATCAGTTTGCTTTCTTTTTTGATTGTATTCTCCATGAGAAGTGAAACCAAATGAAGACAGAAATAGCATCTGACTAGATACTATCTAGTATAGGACTTTACCCAGTAACTAGCACGGTCCCTGGCATATAGTTGATATCAAAAAATATATATTGAATGAGTATATTTAATGAGAATATGCAAGGAAAGCACAATACATAGTGTCCTGTTTATATCAAGTGCTTGATGCTGAAAACTTGGCATCTGTGCACCATTGCCCTGGTGACAGAGTTTTGGGTGAAGTAGAAAAGATCAGCTTTATTGCTTTGCCAGGCAAAGTGGGGACACAGTGGGCCCCTGCCTCAAAAGCTGTGTCCCAATCGGGAGGATTTGGTGAGGAGTTTTATAGCAATGGTTCAAGGGTGGGATTGCTGATAAAATTAGGGTGTGTGTAGGGCCTGAATTCCTTTAATCTGGTCTCAGGTGGTCTCTTGATAAGCTTCTCTGGTTCCTTTAATCTGGCCACGGGTGGTCTTCTCTGGAATGAAGAATGTTAGCATCATCCATTTATTGGGGGTTTTAGTTCTGTAATGAGCTCAAGATATCATTCTGTGTATCCCTTGAGGTGGAACCAGGACCCTGGCCCAAGGCTGCACTGTCGTTTAGTAGCTGCAACTCCCTTGTCTCTGTGGCCTTTCCTTTCCCTGATTAGCAATCTGCCCTTTGTTCGAATCTGCCCTTTGGAACTCAGGGAAAGTCATGGAAGCTGGAGTCTGTTCCCTACAAATAAGAGACAGGGGACATGGAAAGGCATCTGTGCCCAGGAACTCCACAGGGTCCTGGTCAGTTTCATGTTCAGTAAAAGTTAGCTAAAAGAACTTGAGTTCCTCTCTCAAATCTTGGTTGTAGGATAAGAGAGTGTAAAGAGTCCTGTTAAAACTAAAGCAATTGACCCTGATGCTTTTTTGTTTCTTTGTTTACTCTTAACAGTCTATTATAAAATAGTTGTGTAGCGATAGGAGGGTTGATTGTCTTCAAATACATGAACTGACCACAGTCTTTTGATTTAATAGGTCAATTTTTAACTAATTATAAACACAATCAATCATCCAGTTCAGTTGTAATCATTAAAATGCTTTGTAATCATTAAAAACTCTGAAAGAACTTAGAGGAAATAAAAGAAAAATGGTAGAAATAGTGTTTTAGACCCACTTTAAAAAAAAAAACCTCTGAATTGATGACCTTTTGTAATCTCTAAGAATGGTGAGTAAATAATCTCTGTGGAGAGGTTGTGGCTTCTGTTTCCTAGGGTAGGAGATAGACTGCTGCCTTCTGTCTCCTGGGCCAGGTCCACCTGGCTGATGTTTTGTCATGTTGGCATCTGCAGTTCAGTTCTGAAGATGATGTAACTTGTGAGTTGGTCACTTTCAGTTTGGGCAAACCTCCATCTCACCTCAAACATGGGCCTCTGTGAACTTTTGCTGTTACTTCTTTCCAGCCCAAGCCTGGGTATGGGTATAGGTTTCTCTTATGCAGCTCTTGCTGTAAAGCACTCTACTTTTCTAAGATAAACTCTGTAGCTGCCTCCTTAAGCTGATACTTCTGGATTTTATCCACCCAAAAAATCAAATGGCTACCCCTTGGGTTGGTTTAGAGCAGTTTGAAAAGGATTGTCTTTTCACGTTCTTAGATAGAAGGTTGGGTTGGGGGACACTACATGAATACCTCTCAAACCATCAAAGACATTTCCCTTTCACCGAAATGAAATCCCAGGGAAGGATACTTGGATGAAGATATTCGAAAACTTGTTTTCCCTTCTCTTCTCTCTCTATCTTTCTAATAATCTCCTTGAACCAGAAGAAGGCATACTTCCTTTTTAGTTACCTTATTTTGTAGGATAACACATATGGTCTCATTTTCCCAAGAATAAGGGGTAATTTCTCTACTTTAGGAGAGTATAGGGTGATTTGAGTCTTTCCAGGCTTAAGCTTTATTATGCTGCTAAAGGAGAAGGAATAAGAGTATCTGCAAAATCCTTTCTCAAAACAACAACCCAACATCACAGTTTGTAAGACATTTTCTTCCTGCAAAATTCTATTTTGTTTAACAGGCAAAGTATTACCAAGGCTTTCCCCTCTCCCCTTTAGACTCCTTATTTGAAAATTTCTAATCTTATTCCATAGGCGAATGGATGCCTTTTGCTGAATAGATAAAGATCAGATACTCATAAAGGTAATCATAAAGAAAAAAGAGATAATTGCATTCAGAATTTTCTAAATATAGCCTCCTTATACTAGGCATTCACATTGAACATAAAATTAGGAGGAACAGGGGAAAATTTGGTACAGATGTTAAGTTATTCAAGAGAAAAAATGTGAAAAAAATAGAGATCTTAAAAGGTATTTCAATGTGCCAATGAATTCAGTGCGTCATATATAAGTTATGCTGGGTTAGCAGGCAACTTTTTTTTCTGAAGTTCAAGGGGCTGAATAAGAATCTGCCTTCAGTGCACAGTATAGCCTGTTCTGGTTGGAAACATTTAAATTCAAAAGTTGTCGTCTGCTCAGTCTTCTCAACCTCAGATTCTCCTCTGCATATCCTGTACGCGTTCAATCCCTTGTCCTTGGTTTTGCCTGGTTTAGTGAGGCTCAAGGTCTGTGTAAAGAAGTTGCTCAGTCATCACTTAGAAAAGGAAGCAAAATTTGTAACATTGGCTTTGCTGGTAGATAAGCTGTAAGAAAAGATTGCAGTTATTACAAAAAGATAGTGACTTTTAGGTGCCTTTGCCAAGAAGTCGATTATAATAGGATATGGATCCTGTTAATTAACTCAGCAAAAAGTACTAAACCTAGAAGGTCCTTTCTGGAAAATCTAGAGGAGACAATTTATACGCTCTAAAGAGTGTTATAAAATTGACACCTTTTCATTCAAAACTGAGTAGTGCCTACTAGGTGCCATTTACTCTGCTGGTGGGCAGGAGAAATTGGACTTATTTTATTTATTTATTTTTTTTTGCAGTACACGGGCCTCTCACTGTTGTGGCCTCTCCCGTTGCGGAGCACAGGCTCCGGACGTGCAGGCCCAGCGGCCGTGGCTCACGGGCGCAGCCGCTCCGCGGCATGTGGGATCTTCCCGGACCGGGGCACGAACCCGCGTCCCCCGCATCGGCAGGCGGACTCTCAACCACTGTGCCACCAGGGAAGCCCGAAATTGGACATTTGACTGAGGTACCAGGATACAATATCTAAATTCCAATGTGCAGGTCCAGGCGAAAAAGAGAATTTTTAGAGGCACTATCAAGATTCAATTGCATACATTTGAAATATCTGACTTCCTTTGAGCTCATAAAATTATCAAGAATGGATAGTGAATGAAGGAGCTTTGAAGATATTTTTCAGAGTAGTGGTGGGGGTGATGGTGGTGTATTTCTAAGCCTGTGCTCTCCAGGAGAGCTGCTATGTGTCTCCAGGTGTTATGGAAGAGGGATGGATGATGTCAGACATGGCGGAGCCATCTCAAGGCAGGAGGCTGCCGCCATCAGTCGAAGGCTGAGGCAGGTAGGAGGGACTTGGTGTCACACCTGAAGAAACTCCACTCTCTTTCAATGGGGATCCTGTGCTGGAAATGCCAGGCCTGGTTCAATTTAAAGAGTGTTCTCCCCTCAAAACTTTCTACCAGAAGGCAAGGAGATTCCAACAAAGAGGTACTCTTTGCAGTGACCACCAAAAAGCCAGAAGTTGAATTAGACAAGAGCTGGTGTGGAACAGCCAGGTGGAGAGAGGCAGCTGGAGGGCCTCTGTTGGGGGGCAGCACGTCCACGAACCCATGAAATCACCTATGAGAGAGAAAGTCCACTTTAAACCCACTATGCCCAGAGAATACAAAGCCAGTCAAACTTTCTGTACGGAATGTTTCCTTCTGTTCCCCTGCACTCAAATTGTAGGGGACACAGAAGGTGTAGACAGAGAGCTGGATGAGGAAAGCAGACAAAGAAAGACTGTTTATGCCCCTCTGCAGAAGGCAGCTACCTGCCCAAGCCCAGACCTAGCTGGTAGAAGAGAGAAGGCTTAAATGCAGCGCACATTCAAAGTTTTTATTATTGCACTGGACGTATATTTTAATTAATAAACTGCAATAATTCTCATTTAAGTTAGTCTAAGAGTCAGCAAAAAGCCATAAGTTCTACCAGGGTTTTCATTCAGGTGAAGAGAAATCTTTCCCTAGATGAAGGTGTATAAAGGGAGACTAGGAAATAAAAATAAAGTTGTATTATAAAAACATCATTCATGATTACATTAGCTCTTAGAGAAACAAAAGATGGGATGTTGTCCGTGTCCTCAAGGAGTTAAGTCTGTAATACTTTATATTTAAAAGAAGATTGATACTTAAATAGGGTACAGTGGAGACACTTGGGAGGGACATTTAACCAAGACAAAGAGGGATAAGAGAACATTTCCCAGAAAGATGCAGCATCAGTTGAGTCTTGAAGATGAGGTGCTGTGGGCTGTGTTCTGGGTAGAAAAAGCAGCACAGGCTGCATCATGAAGCCTTTTTCGAAAGAGAGCCTTCACCTAAATTGACTGCCCCTCCTGTTCTATTTAATGGGCTGAGTTGGGCCCGAGACCTGAAAGGAACTGCAAAGGTTGTTCCTGCCTTTGAGTCTCCAAAGGATTCAGCCCTCTTCTCTCTGCTTCCTCTCTTCTGCCTTCCACCCTCACCTTCCATGTTTCTGGGTTGAAAATTTCCTAAAGACAGGGGACATTCTTAGCCTAAACTAGAGCATAGAGGGACTCATTAAGAATTTGAAGTCCAAGAGGATTCTTCCAAATCTCTCCAGTGAAAGCCCCATTCCTCAACCCACACCAGTTCTAGGTCTTGATTTGGGGGGTGGGTGTGGGAGAGAGGTGGTTGACCATTTCTGACCCAAAGTAAACTATCGTTCTTTCTTCTGTTAACATTTTCTTGTTTTAATGGGATGCATTGTTTCCACTTACTTGGAGGTCTAAATTGGCTCTTTACTTATTTTTAGTTCTGTTCATTTATTGTGTATATAGTATACCTACAAAACTCCTATGAGAGGGAAATAAGGTGGGTCATAGGAAGGCAGATACTAGCTAATAATCCCTATATATTTGAGATTCTTGAGATTTCGCAAGAGGATATAGTGAACTAAAACCGTTGGCAAAGAACCACAGGTGTCATGTGACTCACGGTGAATAAAGGTGGGAATAGTTAAAACAAACAAACAAGTGACCATTTTATCCCACAGGTCTAGATTCTGGTTCTCTCTGCTAACTCTCTGGTGGGCAACAAAAAGACATAGTTCTGATTTTCAGTTCTGAATCTTTGAACTTGAGGAACCTGATGGAATAAGAGAAGGCTCAGCTTAGGGCCAAAGCACTATTTCTTAGTCCTGGGTCTCCTACTGTCAAGTCAAATGGCTTAAGGAAAACCACTTGTTCTCTTTGGATCTCCATTTCGTCATCTAGAAAAGTGCATTTTCCATTTCAAAATGCTACTTTTAGAATCAAAGATGTTAATGCATTTTATACTGTCAGATACCACACCAATGTTAGTTATTATTTTGAGAAAAAACCTGGTTTTAAATCCTGCATGCCAGGTGAGCTCTGGAGAATTGGAATTCTTTCACTTCTTACAAGCTGTACCTCCCTGGGCAGGTGATTTAATCCCTCCGTGCATCTGATTCTCAGGTGTACATTGAAAATGATGTCTGTTTTGCAAGGTTTTTGTAAGTTTTAGCAAGATTATCCATGTGGAGTATCTGGCTGAGTGCCTGATACTTACAGGTATTCAAAATTTAAGGCTAATTATCTATTAATATTAAAGTAATAATAATTGCCCTATATTCCCTGTCCTTCTAGCCCTGCCCCAATTATCTAACGCTGGAACTTGCATTGGACCCTGGGAGTTATGTCTGGTTTCTGGATACTGTCCTTTCTCTGTCTAGCTGAATGGGCACAGACCATAAAGCATCCAAAGCTTTATCTCATTATGCTGCTGGAAGGTGGTTCCGTACTTTCCTACTTTCTGGCCTCTGTGGACATGGGCATGATGACACAGTTCTCATGGTTGATTCCCTCTCTAACTTTTGATGAAGGATCTAGCAGAGCTCCCTGAGACCTAAGAGCATTCAAAAGTCAAATAGATATGAGAGTGTGATTCCTTCACTCCAAGAATGTGGTTACAGGTTTTTCTCCTGGGAATACAGTCTCAGCTGTTCCTTCTTCCCAAGCAGAGGAAGGTCCAAGTTGCCAAGTTCCTCTCATTCTGAGTATCAGGTGCTCTGCCAGTGGGGACAACTGGGCTGCACTTAAGCTACAGTTTCTTTGGGATTTGCTCCTTCCTAAAGCAGAACCAAAACCAAATAAAGGTTTGGGGAAGGACCAATAATTAATCTTTTACTTTTGGCTAGTATTTTTCCACTTGGCTAGTATTTGGATTCTTTTAAACAAAACAAGCGTACAAAAAATAAACAAACATTTGGCATTGGTCCAAATCCCATTTTCTTTTTAAGGACTGAAATTTTTATTGTATTTATGGATCGATTTGGACAGAATTTACATTTTTACAATATTGAGTTTTACAGTTCATGACCATGGTATATTCCAATGTCTATTTACATCCACTTTGATTTCTCTCAATAATGCTTTGTACTTGCATATTTTTTTCACCTTAAAAATTTTTTTTCTTTTATACTGGAGTACAGTTGATTAACAATGTTGTGTTAGTTTCAGGTGTACAGCAGAGTGATTCAGTTAAACATATACATGAACCTATTTCAAATTCTTCTCCTATTTAGGTTATTACAGAGTATTGAGCAGAGTTCCCTGTGCTCTACAGTAGGTCCCTGTTGGTTATCCATTTTAAATATAGCAGTGTGTAAATGTCAATCCCAAACTCCCTAATTATCTGTTCCCCCAATCCCATTTTTTTTTTTTTTTTTTTGGTTGAGTTGAGGGCAGGGGACTTAACTATTTATTAAGATAGTCTGTTCCCAAATCTATCTCCAGAATGCAATGAAAATGGAAACAACAATTTTCTTGTCATTTGCTAATCAACTAATTGGTTGACAAATATTCAGTGATTCCCAAAAAGGTGTATATTGTTACAAGACCACGCTTCGTATCTGAAATCCTTGGAGTCAGATGTGCCTCTAAATTCTGAATTTTTAAGATTTTAGAAAAGCAATAAAGGGCATATATTATGTACAATATTACATAACGTTGCCAGCAGAGTCTATGGCAACACCTTACAATCAAATACATTTATATTTCTGTTTACACTCCTGCGAAACATGCAAACGGTCAAGCTAGGGATGATGGAATAAAGGCCACAAAGCTTCCCATCAGTTCAACATGGGTTTTGCCAAATTTGGTTAGGTTATGTCAACTTTTGCTCATGAATAAGTTATAAAAACACACTTATACTTTATAACTTTTAGATTTTGGAATCTCACATAAGAGGTTGTGAACCTTATAATCCTAACTAAGCTGTACTGAAGTGAAAGGTACTGAGGGAAAGTTTTCCACATTTGGAGCAATTCAACTCACACAAAATGGGACATTTAGTGACATCGTGGACTCTCAGGAACATATTTCAGAATGTGGGGCCCCAGTGTCCTTTGTGTGCCTTTGTACATTACGAGACCATAAATCTTCAGTCTTAGCAAGTTACCGAATAAACTCTCAGCTCCTGACTGTCCCTCAAGCCTGCTGCTATCTGCTTACCATTCCCACTGCAGCACAGCACCACTCTCCAGCTCTTCCTCAACCAAGAGATCAAACATCATTCCTGTGACATTTCTTCTTCCTCCCCCTGCTCCAATTCTGAATTCACCATCCATTCTTTTCTTTTCTTTTGTTTTTTCAATCACAAAAGCAGGTCCCCAAAACGCTCCACACAGACACTGAAGTGTTTCTTTATAAACATTGCTCATATTATGTCAATCCATTTCTTAATATACTTTAATGGTTTTCCATTGCACCAAAATTCTTTACAAGAAGTGTAATTTCCTGGGTGACCTTGTCCTGACTTATCTCTCCAAGATTATGTTACACAATTCTCTTCTACCTTTTGTTATTCCTGGAGAACTCAAAATATTATTTCTCTTTTAAAGCATTATATATATATTATATATATATATAATATATATATATATAAATATATAGTGTCCTATACTCGGCTCTTCACCTCCAACTCCCTGGTCTATGTCCTGTGCATCCTTGTTTAAATGCTATTAACTTAGACTTTCTAAAGTAGGTCTCCACTCTTACTCTTTTCACAGTACACTGGTATTTCACTTCAATGTATCACAATTTGGTGATATACATATTTCTGTGCGTTTTGGTTAATGTCTGTCTCCCCCGTCACACCGTAAGACCCACAGAAGCAGGCTCTATATGTTCTGGGTCATGACCATGTGCCCAGTACTTAGCAGAGAGCCTGGCATAGGGTAGGAGCTCAAAAATGTTGGATAAATGAATGTCTGAAGAAATGAATAACGAAATTGGTAGTGACTGACAGCTAACAAAGCAGTCTTCCACTCATTATCACACTTCATCTCAAATCAGACACGTGTGGTAAGCAGGGCAGGTATTATTACCTCTAGGTTATAGATAAACATGCCAAACTTAAAAAGATTAAATGATTTGATTAGAATTACATAAGACTAGGAATAATGCCTTAGATTTTGGATTCTTAGCCCACTCGTTTTAATTCTTTTCCTCCAGCTACTCTATATTATTTCTCTCTCGGTCTTTGAAAATGAGGATTTCAATAGAAAAAATTTATACAACAGAGTTGTAGGTTGGTGAATTAGATTCCTGGAATGAATCTTGCTCCTAATTGTTTCCTTTACCAACTGGGCTTTGCAAAATTTCAGGAGAAGGAGATAACACGAAGGTAACTTACATGGGGAGTCAGAAGCAGATTTATAAGATGGTAAAAGACTACACTAAGATACACCGAACCTTGCATTCAGGGATGTGCTCAAGAGTTGAAAATCAAGTAAAAGGAATGAAAATCTGCCTATTACAACAGAAGAGTATCTGATATTAAAGCATGAAGTAAAAGCATTTTCATATTATTTGCATGAGACACCTTACTGAGGTTTTTTTGTTGATTAGGGAGTGTTCTCGAGGTCTCATGCATGCTAAAACCCTGCTGACACAAATAAAGACTATGTAATTGTCCCCAAATATTCTGAATAAGGACATAAACAAATTAAGTTGTATTTCAAAGGGGAAAGTTATCCCAGGGGACCGATCTCCTCTTGACCTTGTATTTCTTACCTATAAAATGAAAGGCTTGACTAGATGTTTTATAAAGTAATTTCAGTCCCTAATAGTCTTTGATATGGATTCAAGAATTGGGAGGGAGATGCCGTTAAGTAATTGTGAAGTTCTTAATATCAAACACGTAAAGTGGACTGACCTATTTCTCAACCTCATATCATTCTGTTTTTAAAATAGACGCTAACAGATGCGGTAAATGAAGGCGAAGTTCTGTTACAGATTTGGACAGTTCCACAAACCAGGTCAGGCCACCTTCAGGCTGCCAGATCACCAAACATCATCCCTCAAAGTATCAGTTCAAATCCACTAAGTACCAGAAATGGGCTGACAGTAAGAGACCCAGTATGGGTCAAAGGTGAGGCAGCTATTGCCAAGAAAAGGCACTACAGTGGACTTCCAAATATACATTGTTCTCTTCAGGAAGTATGGAAGTTAGTTTTCCAGGAATGGGTTCCTGAACTCTCACATGGGCACACATGCCTGATTGGAGAATGGCTGTAGGCACACACGGCAGGTTGTGGAGTCTATTTGCTCATGATTCACATGAGAAAGGGCAATGGCATGATGGCTCATCCATTAGGAGCCTGGGCCCTGAAATCACAGGGATCTGAGTTTGAATCCTGGCTCTGGCATTTGCTTTTCTCTGTGGTCTTGGGAAAGTACTATTTTGTCTATGACTCAGTCTACAAAATTATAGGAATTGCTATTTCTATAAACGAGATGATGCATGTAAATATCTATACCCTAAGTGTTACCTTTTCTCATATAGGTTGTTCCTTACTTAGTAAAATTATTTCTATTTCTATATAAATTATTCACACTCCCAGGTCATAGCTAAAATGAGAGGAAAGAACCATATTCATGATTTCCTAAGAAATGTTTATTTTAAGCTTTGATTATTTTAAACTGATCTAATAATGGATGATAATGCATTATTTGTGATAATGAAGAACTACTTTAATTAGATAATAATCCCCCCTCCCCTTTTTGTTTGTTTGTTTGTTTAATTTGCTTACTTCAGCCCCATTCCTGTGACTTTACATGGAGTATTTTTCCCACCTGAGCCCAGGCTTTCTGGGGGCTGCTCTTTACGGCCACATGATTACCTTTGACTGTAAAGCTCCCAGAATGCAGAGCGGCAAAAGCAGTGTGGTGATTGCCCGTAATTGTAAATCCACCCACTCTTCTTCCATTTTTGTTCGCTGTGAGTCATCGCGTTTTTGTACTCAGCTGGAGAGCATCGTGTACATTAATTGGCACCGAGGTTGCTACTGGGTCCCACTTTTATTTTGGAAAAGTATTTAAGGCAAAAACATGTAAATTCTGATGCAAGCACTTCAGTTATTTGAATTCTTTTTATGCAGTTCTTTGGAGAAAGCACGCACAGGCCATGGTCTTGATTATCTCGATACAATTAGAAGCTTATGGCAGAGGAAATAGCAACAATGTAAGAACTGGTATCTTATATCAGGCACAGTGTGAAGCATCTTGTGAAGAAATGAAGAGAGACGGGAACAGGTATAAACACTTTCTAAGCAAGTCTTAAATGTCAAGTAATATGCAGTGAGAAACAAAGGAAAGTGTGATGGCTCCGTGCATTTTTGGAAATGTTAATTTTATGAGCAAGAATTTGACTGGGTAGTTTAGAAAGTCTTGATGTGGATGTTTGTGGTTGCAGGCTCGAAAATGGATAACTAATTTTGGGAGTGACCTGTAAGTGTGAAAGGAGATGTACCAGAAAGGCTAGAGTCTGCTGCTGGTTGCATCATATGCTAGCATTTAAGGACCCTCTGGGTATCAGGGTTTCCCTGGTATAAATCATGGAACTCAAGGTCTGGAAATTGCTCAGAAAGTCCAATTGAGTTCTTAAGATTCCCTTTCAAATACAATGTACATGAGCCTATTAAAGAATTAGGAGAATTAATACAGGAAAGAACCACTTTCAATGTTGTTTAACCCAGCATTCCCCAAGTTTGGCCATGGAAACTTACTTTTTTGAGTAATAATACCTGTTAAAGTCAAAAACAAAAATAAAAGGAACACCAGCTTAAGCACTGGCTGCAGAAGGGAACTCTTCAGTTGCAAATATTCACCTGGTCATTAACACTTAACACCAGTCAGATTTACAGATTTAACAATTAGGAATATGTCATTATGTTCTTCTATAACATGTAATTAGTCTGAAAACACAAAGCTCTGAAAAATATATGCCTAGAGGAGACCTTCAAGGTGGCAGAGGAGTAAGACGTGATCACCTTCCTCCCCACAGATACATCAGAAATACACCTACACGTGGAACAGCTCCTACGGAACACCTACCGAACGCTGGCAGAAGACCTCAGGCCTCCCAAAAGGCAAGAAACTCCCCCACGTACCTGGGTAGGGCAAAAGAAAAAAGAAAAAACAGAGACAAAAGAATAGGGACGGGACCCGCACCAGTGGGAGGGAGCCGTGAAGGAGGAAAGGTGTCCACACACTAGGAGCCCCTTCGCGGGCGGAGACTGCGGGTGGCGGAGGGGGAAGCTTCAGAGCCACAGAGGAGAGCGCAGCCACAGGGGTGCGGAGGGCAAAGCGGAGAGATTCCCGCACAGAGGATCGGTGCCGACCGGCACTCACCAGCCCGAGAGGCTCGTCTGCTCACCTAGTGCGCCACAGCTAGTGGGAGGGAGTCTGGGAGAAGGTCTGGGGCTGCCTAAGAGGCAAGACACCATTGTTTCGGGGTGTGCGAGGAGAGGGGATTCAGAGCACCGCCTAAACCAGCTCCAGAGACGGGCGCCGGCCGAGGCTATCAGCGCGGATCCCAGAGACGGGCATGACATGCTAATGCTGCTGCTGCGGCCACCAGGAATCCTCTGTGCAAGCACAGGTCACTTTCCACCCCCCCACCCAACAACCCCCGCCCCGCCCCCCCGGGAGCCTGTGCAGCCCGCCACTGCCAGGGTCCCGTGATCCATGGACAACTTCACCAGCAACAACTTCAACAGACTCATCAAGCAAAAAAGGGAGAGGACTCAAATCAACTGAATAAAGATAAAAAGGAGAAGTAACAACTGACACTGCAGAAACAAAGGATCATGACTGATTACTACAAGCAACTCTATGCCAATAAAATGGACAACCTGGAAGAAAATGGGCAAGTTCTTAGAAAAACACAACCTTTGGAGACTGAACCAGGAAGAAATAGAAAATATAAACAGACAAATCACAAGCACTGAAATTGAAACTGTGATTAAAAACCTTCCAACAAACAAAAACCCAGGACCAGATGGCTTCACAGGCGAATTCTATCAAACATTTAGAGAAGAGCTAACACTCATCCTTCTCAAACTCTTCCAAAATATAGCAGAGGGAGGAACACTCCCAAACTCATTCTATGAGGCCACCATCACCCTGATACCAAAACCAAAGATGGAACTAAAAAAGATAATTACAGACCAATACCACTGATGAATATAGATGCAAAAATCCTCAACAAAATACTAGCAGACAGAATCCAACAACACTTTCAAGGATCATACACCATGATCAAGTGGGGTTTATCCCAGGAATGCAAGGATTCTTCAGTATACACAAATTGATCCTTGTGATACACCATATTAACAAATGGAAGGATAAAAACCATACGATAATCTCAATAGGTACAGAAAAAGCTTTTGACAAAACTCAACACCGATTTATGACAAAAACTCTCCAGAAAGTAGGCAAAGAGGGAACTTTCCTCAACATAATAAAGGCCATATATGACAAACCCACAGCCAACATCGTTCTCAGTGGTGAAAACCTGAAACCGTTTCCACTAAGATGAGGAACAAGACAAGGTTGCCCACTCTTGCCACTATTACTCAACATAGTTTTGGAAGTTTTAGCCACAGCAGTCAGAGAAGAAAAAGAAATAAAAGGAATCTAAATTGGAAAAGAAGTAAAACTGTCACTGTTTGCAGATGACATGAAACTATACATAGAGAATCCTAAAGATGGTACCAGAAAACTACTAGAGCTAATCAGTGAATGTGGTAAAGTAGCAGGGTACAAAATTAATGCACAGAAGTTCATTACTGTACACTAATGATGAAAAATTTGAAAGTTAAGGAAACACTCCCATTTACCATTGTAACAACAACAACAAAAAACACCTAGGAATAAACCTACTTAAAGAGAAAGAAGACCTGTATGCAGAAAACTCTAAGACACTGATGAAAGAAATTAAAGATGATAAAAACAGATGGAGAGATACACCAGGTTCTTGGATTGGAAGAATCAACATTGTGAAAATGACTATACTACCCAAAGCAATCTACAGATTAAATGCAATCTTTATCAAACTATCAATGGCATTTTTCACAGAACTAGAACAAAAAAATTTCACCATTTGTATGGAAACACAAAAGACCCCGAATAACCAAAGCAATTTTGAGAAAGATAAACAGAGCTGGGGGAATCAGGCTCCTGGACTTCAGACTATACTACAAAGCTACAGTAATCAAGACAGTATGGTACTGGCACAAAAACAGAAATATAGATCAATGCAAGAGGATAGAAATCTCGGAGATATACCCACACACAGATGGTCAACTTATCTTTGATAAAGGAGGCAAGACTATACAATGGAGAAAACACAGCCTCTTCAATAAGTGGTGCTGGGAAAACTGGACAGCTACATGTGAAAGAATGAAATTGGAACATTCCCTAACACCATACACAAAAATAAACTCAAAATGGATTAAAGACCTAAATGTTAGGCTAGACACTATAAAACTCTTAGAGGAAAACAAAGGCAGAACACTTTATGGCATAAATCACAGCAAGATCCTTTTTGACCCACCTCCTAGAGAAATGGAAATAAAAACAAAAATAAACAAATGGGACCTAATGAAACTTAGAAGCTTTTGCACAGCAAAGGAAACCATAAACAGGATGAAAAGACAACCCTCAGGATGGGGGAAATATTTGCAAATGAAGCAACTGACAAAGGATTAATCTCCAAAATTTACAAGCAGCTCATGCAGCTCAATATCAAAAAAACCAAACAACCCAATACAAAAATGGGCAGAAGACCTAAATAGACATTTCTCCAAAGAAGATATACAGAATGGCAACAAACACATGAAAGGATGGTCAACATCACTAATCATTAGAGAAATTCAAATCAAAATGACAGTGAGGTATCACCTCACACCAGTCAGAATGGCCATCATAAAAAATCTACAAACAATAAATGTTGGAGAGGGTGTGGAGGAAAGGGAACCCTCTTGCACTGTTGATGCATATGTAAACTGGTACAGCCACTATGGAGAACAGTATTCAGGTTCATTAAAAAAATAAAAATAGAACTTCCATATGACCCAGCAATCCCACTCCTGGGTCTATACCCTGAGAAAACCATAATTCAAAAAGAGTCATGTATTACAATGTTCATTGCAGCACTATTTACAATAGCCTGGACATGGAAGCAACCTAAGTGTCCATCAACAGATGAATGGATAAAGAAGATGTGGCACATATATGCAATGGAATATTACTCAGCTATAAAAAGAAGTGAAATCGAGTTATTTGTAGTGAGGTGGATGGACTTAGAGTCTGTCATACAGAATGAAGTAAGTTGGAAAGAGAAAAACAAATACAGTATGCTAACACATGTAAATGGAATCTAAAAAAAAATATAGCTTCTCATGAACCTAGGGGCAAGACAAGAATAAAGACACAGATGTAGAGAATGGACTTGAAGACATGGGGATGGGGAAGGGTAAGCTGGGAAGAAGTGAGAGAGTAGCACTGACATATATACACTACCAAATGTAAAATAGATAGCTAGTGGGAAGCAGCTACATAGCACAGGGAGATCAGCTCGGTTCTTTGTGACCACCTAGAGGGGTGGGATAGGGATGGTGGGAGGGAGATGCAAAAGGGTGGGGATATGGGTATATATGTACACATACAGCTGATTCACTTTATTATACAGCAGAAACTAACACAACATTGTAAAGCAATTATACTCCAATAAAGATATTTTAAAAAGTTTTAAGACTATATGGAATCCTTTTCAAAACCTCTGGACTAAAAGAAAAAAAAAAGAGTATGTCATTATCAATTAATTTTCGTATTACAGGGCCTCTCATTTTCCAGTGGACAGTATTCTAGTGGAGTGGGGATAGTAATAACTAGACTAATAGCTATTATTTTTGAAAAGCTACTAGGTGTCTGGCCTTATACAAACTATGAAACCTGTGCAAATTTATTTAAACAAGCCCATAAGGCATTAGAGATATTATCTCTAACTTTAAATCAGAAAAGAGATTTTAAAATGTTAAGCAACTTTAAAAAAATTCATACAATTAATTAAGGTAGATCTCAGATTTGGTCTATGTTTTCTTCCTCTAATTAGAGTGTAGAGGGCAGGAGGTGAAAATCTGTAGGAGCAGGCCCTCCCTCAGTGAGGTTTCTCACAGTTAAGGAGTGGCCAAGGTCAAAGAACAGTGGACTCCTAGAAAAAGCGGTCAACTGAGGCATATATATTTGGTCTGATTAATAGCTTGTCCAGGCTGGAACCGATCATCAGACTGTAGAATTAGGGAGCTCAAGGAACTTCCTAAGCTTATCTTATGTATCACTTTATCTTTTGGTAAATCAACCGCATTGGTCCATTTTTCTGAGGGATCACTCCCCACACCTAATTTCGTATTAACACCGCAGATAATACTGCGCATTAATCTTATGACTTTTGCCTAAATGACGATTGGTTTATGATAAGGAGAACGCTTTTCCCAGTGGACAATCTGCAGTTGTTACTTTTAATTATGTGCATCTCTAAATCTCATTTGAAAAATTACTGAGCTCATTCTTAAATTCCTAATTGCTAATGAGTTAATGAAATCAATATCGTGCGAAATGATTTTTTTCAATATATGAGTAGGCCTAAGGTCTCTGGGATAATCGTCTCTGTTGCTTAAGCCACAACACAGTTTCTAGATTCTAGATCGCTACTAGAATGGTCACTGAGCTTTGCAAACCTCAGTCTCACTGAGGCATTTTGATGTCAAAATGTCCCACATCATAATCATTCGCCAATGGGCCCACAGCCTGTCATTTTTGGAATCGTTTTCAAACGTGTTCTAGCTTGCAAAGACATCTCCAGTTACATAAGGGACTGCCATCCCTCGAGCATAGCAAGGAGTCTCAATTATTCTGCTCAGTCCTCTTCTTCAATGCTCGCCTTCACCTGGGTAGATATTACTCATTTCAAAGTTCTGCTCGGATGTCACTTCTTCTAAGAAACATGTTTTGGGATGACTAAAGTGCTCTTGTAACAGTATTATGCTATTGGATATAAATGTTTTTGCCTCTCCTCTGACTAGAGTGATGGGAAAGACTTTGATTTATCTCTGAAACTCCATTAGTTAAACCAGCAAATGTCTAATAAATTTTTAAGTGCTGGACATTGGATACCAAAATGCAGTTCCTAAGCCAAAAGTTGCAGTCTCATTGGAAAAGAGAGAAATGTATGGATAATTACAATATCATAAAGTAAGCATTGTGGTAAGTACTCAAAGTGAGCCATAAAAACACAGAAGAGGAGGTCCAAACTCAGTGTGGAAGGGAGGGGTCATTTCATGACAACCACCCCTGATTTCAAAAGATTATGTGAAATAAATAATTATGTCACTCACCACTTTTTGTGTACATGCATTACTCCAAACTTAGATAGGCAGTAGTTCTGTGGATATCACAGATAATACATAAAATGTTAATCCACTGGGACAAAATCCAAGTAGGTCCACAAAATTAGAAATAGTTGACGTATTTCTTCAAGAATAAATTTAGGGCTTTTCTTTATGATTCTTTCCTCTGTCTAGAAAAAGAAAATATATCCTGTGCTATTTCAAAAACTATTAGAGCTGTTGGGGATTTAAAGTGTTTAAATTGATTATAAAATGGCAATTAACTGATTGTGGCTTCCTGGAGGGTGATGTTGAGAATGATTCTGAGATTGTATATTGGCTCCATGGGAAAAGGTGCTATAATAGGTTGGTAATGTCTGCCGGGGAGTGGGTGATGATAGCATGTAAAGCGCCAATTCAGCCTTAGAGGTTGTTCATTTAATTCAAAGCAGGATTTCATACTTGAAAAAACTGAGGCATAGAGAGGAAGTGACTTTGTCATAGAAAAAATAAGGGCCAGAAATAGGAACAAACATTGTGTCTTTTGTTTTTGAGGCCAGTGAACTTGCTCTTGAATAGAAGTGATCTTGGAGTGACAGCAGTGTCTGGTCCTGAAGTGAGATCTTAGTTCCCTGTCCAGGAATTGGTCCTGGGTAGCCTGGATGAAAACCAGGAATCCTAGCCACCAGACCAGCAGGGGCTAGAGACTAGAGGCTAGAAACAATGTGACCGTGGCTCTTTCCCCCGTTTGAAAGCAAGAATGTTTCAAGGAGACAAAAGCTGTAAAAATGGTACAAAGTTTATTATTAGAGACACAGCACAACAAGTGCAAGAGCACACAGAGAAACAGTTTGTTTATTTAAGACCAAGGCAAGGCAAATATACACAGCCAGAGAGAAAGGGTGTGGGTGTCCTCTCCAATGAGGAGGACCGCAGTAAAGAGGTGATTTAAATCACTCATATAGGACAGTCCTTCTCGATCTTTGTTTACCTTTGGCCAATTATCTCTTTTCTTTTTTCACACCTGACTGGTCCCAGGACCCCTCCCAACATGCGTGCGCATCTTTTGGCTAAGATGGATCCCACCTTAGAGGGCTGTGTGTGCATGGCCACACATATTATGGGGTGGCAGCCCCTCCCTTTTGGACCCCAAGAAGTCTTCCTGTGCATGTGCAGTTGGGGAAGTTTTCCTTGACCTCAGGAGTGGTCATCTTATCTCTTTATTCCAGCAGAGCTCAGCTTCTGCCACTGGCTTTGTCCTTGGAGTGTCTGCATGAGAACAAATCTTCAGTGTTACTCCACTTGACAACCACCAGCTGTCCGGCCAGGGACCCATCTCTCTCCTACCTCAGAAGAACTATTTCTGATATTTTTCAGTGCAGAGAAAAACAATTTTCAGAGTTCTTTCCTCAAAGACTGCAAGTAAAATAATACAAAATTTCATGAATTTTAAGAAGAAATTAACAGTATCTTTTATATAATTATCAATTTTGGATTCTTCATTCTCATCAGAGATAAAAAAAAGGGAATAACAGATGACTTTTATACTGTCCCTGAATGGCCTTGTATCATGGATAAGCTGGTATTGTTTGGAAGGCTTAGAAAGCCCAGGTTATCAAAGAAGGTAGTGAAATGTCATCTAACCAAACAGAAGCAAAATAAAGTCCAAACTCTGTATTTTTGGATTTTCCCAGTATTATTAGTTATTTTTTTCCTCCAAATGTAATTATTCATAATGAGCAAAATATCTTCTGAGTTTTAATTAATAGATCAAATTAGGTAGTTTCTCCATTTTACAAAGAGAAATCTATGGAAATGAGTACTCTTAGCTGTTTAAAGATTTCTCATTCACCATCTGTTACTTCTTTCTTATGTGACAGCCTCCTCCTCAAGTCATTTCAACAGAAGATTTTTCTAATCGTGAATTGTTCAGAATACATTGTTCTATTATTTAACACTACTTCAGAGTGCTTCACTGTACAGCATTTCCTAGGAGGACTTTCTGAAATGATGGGACTGTTCTGTGCTGCACAATGCAGCAGCCACCAGGCACATGCAGCCATTAGGCATGTGGCGAGTGCAACTGAGGAATGAATTTTTAATTTTACTTAATTAAAATTAGAACTTAAAATTAAATAGAGCTGGCTCTGCATGTAAGGATCCTGGAAGATGCCACTCTGTCCTCATAAGTCAAAAGATGAACAGATTGAGGGCTTCCCTGGTGGCGCAGTGGTTGCGCGTCCGCCTGCCGATGTGGGGGAACCGGGTTCGCGCCCCGGTCTGGGAGGAACCCACGTGCCGCGGAGCGGCTGGGCACGTGAGCCATGGCCGCTGAGCCTGCGCATCCGGAGCCTGTGCTCCGCAAGGGGAGAGGCCACAACAGAGGGAGGCCCGCATACCACAAAAAAAAAAAAAAAAAAAAGATGAACAGATTGAAAAATCAATAACTTCTAGGATCTTGGAAGAGAGGTGAGGACACAGGAAAATCGCTGTGTTTGGAAATTTATTTGGAAATATTAATAAAATCAATAAAATTCTAACAAGGCTAACTAAAAAATAAGAGAGGGAATACAAATTACTAATATCAGAAGTGAAAGGGAGGGGTATTAGCACCACAGATCCCATAGAAATTAAAAGGATAATAAGGAATACTATAACTAATTCTACACCCCAAAATTTGATAACTTAGTTGACATGGATCTATCCTTGAAAGACACAATTTGCCAAGATTCACACAAGAAGATATAGACAATCTGAATAGTCCTATATCTATTAAATAAATTGAATTTAAAAATTAATAACTTTCTAAAACAGAAAGCACCAGTCTCTGGTGCAGAAATTCACTGGTGAATTCTACCAAACATTTAAGAAAGAAATTATATCAATTCTCTACAATCTCTTTCAGAAGAAAGAGGCCTAGAGACTCATTTTATGAGGCCAGCATTACCCCAACCAAAACCAGACAAAGACATTACAAGAAAAGAAAACTACAGACCAATATCTTTCATGAACACAGATGCAAAAATCCTCATCATAATATTAGCAAATAGTATGTTACAATGTATAAAAAGAATTATACATCACAACTAAGTGGGATTTATACCAGTTATACAAGGCTGGTTCAATATTCCAAAAAGTCAGTTAATTTAATCCATCACATCAATAGACTTAAAAAGAAAAATCATACAATCATATCAATAGATGCAGAAAAAAGCATTTGACAAAATACACTACACATTCATAATAAAAACTCTCAGGAAACTAGGAATAAAAGGAAACTTTCTCAAATTGATAAAAAATATCTACAAAACAATTATGGCTAATGTTATAACCTAAAACTTTTTCACTAAGACCAGGTAAAAGGCAAGGATGTCCCCTCTCACCAGTCCTTTTCAACTTCATACTGGAAATCCTTGCTAATGAAAGAAGACAAGACAAGGAAATAACTGTATACAGACTGAGAAAAAGGAAATAAAAGGGTCTCTGTTCACAGATGACATGATGATCTATGTAGAAAATCCAAAAGAATCAATGAAAAACTCCTGGAACTAATAAGCCATTATAGTAAGTTTTCAGGTTACAGGAGAGAAAAGTCAATTGTTTTCCTATATGCCAGCAATAAACAAGTGGAATTTGAAATGAAAAACACACTTACATTATGAGATCTGTATGAAGACAACTACAAAACTCTGGTGAACAAAATCAGAGAACTAACTAAATAAAGAGATAGTCCATGTTCGTGGATAGGAGGACAGAATCTTGTCAAGTTGTCAACTTTTCCCATTTTGATGTATAGATTCAATGCAATCCCAGTCAAAATCCCAGAAAATTATTTTGTGAATAACAAGAAACTGATTCTAGAGTTTATATGGACAGACAAAATACTCAGAGTAGTCAACATAATATTGAGGAAGGAGAGTGAAGTTGGAGGACAGATGCTCCTTGACTTGAAAATGTACTATAAAGCTATTGCAATCAAGATGGCATGGTATTGGTGAAAGAACAAATAAATAGATCAATGGAACAGAAGAGAGATCCCAGAAGTAGACCCACATTAATATAGAAAAGTGATCTTTGAGAAAGGAGCAAAGGCAATACAATGGAGCAAAGACAGTTTCTTCAACAAATGATGATAGAACAGGACACCTACATGCAAAGTATACAGAGAACCCTTAGAATGCCACAATAAGAAAACAAACAACCTGATTTTAAAAAGGGCTGAAGACCTTAACAGACACTTCACCAAAGAAGATGTACAGATGGCAAATAAGCATATGAAAACAATACTCCACATCATATGTCATCAGGGAAATTCAAATTAAAACAACAATAGATATCACTACACATCTATTAGAATGGCCAAAATCTGGAACACTGACAACAGCAAATGGTGGCAAGGATACAGAACAACAGGAGCTTTCTCACATTGCTGGTGGCAATGCAAAATGGTACACTCTGAAAGACTTTTACAGTTTCTTACAAAACTAAACATACTCATAGGATACAATCCAGAAATTGTGCCCCTTGATATTTACCCAAAGGATTTGAAAACTTATGTCCATACAAAAGCCTACACACAGATATTTGTAGGAGCTTTATTCATAATTGCCAAAACTTGGAAGCAACAAAAATGTCCTTCAGTAGGTGAATGGATAAATAGACCATGGCACATCCTGACAATGAAATATTATTCAGCACTAAAAAGAAATAAGCTATTGAGCCAGGAAAAGACAATGGAGGAGACTTAAATACATATGACTAAGTGAAAGAAGCCAGTCTGAAAAGGCTCTATATACTATATGATTCCAACAGTATACGATTCTGGAAAAGGTAAAACTACTGAGATAGTAAAAAGTTCAGTAGTTACCAGGAGCTCTAGGAAGAGGAATGATAGGCAGAGGACAGAAGATTTTTAGGGAATTGAAAATACTCTTTATGATATTATAATCATGAGTGCATGTTATTCATTATACATTTGTCCAAATCCATAGGATGTAAAACATGAACAGTAAATGCTAATATTAATTATGGATTTTGGTGATTATGGTTTTTCAATGTAGTTTCATCACTTGTAACAAATATACAACTCCAGTAAGAGAAGTTGATGACGGGTGAAGCTATGTGTGTGAGGGCAAGGTGCATATGGGAAACCACTGTACTTCCCTCTCAGCTTTGCTGTGAACCTGTAACTGATCTAAAAAAATGAAGTCCTTTAAGAAAATTAAATAGCCACATGTGGCTGATGGCTGCTGTATTGGACAACATATGTCTAGCAGGTACCTTTGCATTCACCAATTCTTTATTCACAACCTGAGGCTTCCATTTTTCCAAGTTTTGGAAATTCTTGCTTTCTTTTTAGTCATTTAAATTAAGTATCCTTTAATACATTCTCCCAATGTGACAGAAAATCCCTTAGGTTTCTTTCTGATGCAATGCAAACCTCATATTATTTTTGTCTGTGAACCTGCCCTTTTGACTGTTATGGTGTTAATTTAACATTATTTAAGCAAGTTAAGACACTTATCTTTTACTTTTTAATTCCTGAGCATTGTCTTTACTGTAAGAGGCACACAGCTTCAAAAGACTGTCTAACTTATGGGGCTATGTAACCATAAGTATTTACATGTTTTTTGTTGATCATAATGAAAACACTGCAATGGGGCCAAAACTTTTCTTAAGATCCAAGAAAAAATATGTCCTTGATAACCTTTTCCATAAGTGAAATTACACCAATTATTGGTTGCCTTGCAATAACCTGGCTTTGTCCTAAATTGTATAGAAATGCATCTCTTGAGTGGTGAGAGGAAATCAGAATGCCCATTCCTCCGGGGTAAGTGTCCTGAGCCTTGTTACATTTTAGTGATTTTTACTCTCTAACTATAATTACTGACATTATTTCCTGGGCTTATAAAATAGTTAAATCACAGGATAGATAAAAAAAAAGAAGAGAGGCACCATCAGAGTTGAAAAATTAATGATAAAAGAAGGAAGTGATAAAAGAAACAAGTGATAGAAAATCAAATAATAATGAGAAAGTGTAAATGCAGATAAAACAGCTAAAAAGGTATTCTGTCAAGAGTTCAGTTAAATAGTCTTTTCACCTGACAGTAAGAACAAAGTAAAATAATGAGCTTCTGAACGCCTACTACTGTTTTCACAGTATAGTGTCTCTTTCTTTGCATTATTTGTGGTCTATGTTTTAATTTATTACATGCTATTACAAATAATTAAATTACACATCTGCACAGTGAATTTAAACCAGAAGTGAATAAACCTGCCATTATTGGAAGCAAGTTCCAAAATACGGATACTATATTTTAAAAAATGAAAAAAAATAGACACTTTTTATCCATGGGAATAATTCTGAGAAAAATACTTCTAATTTTAAGTATCTGTATTTTGTATGTCAAAGATATTTTCTCAATCTTTTGTCACTGTAATATTTCCAGTAATTGGATGGTGTATTTCAAGGCATCAGTCCTACAGAGGAATGTGACATTTATTCATTCATTTGTAAAATAAAAACATATCAAGAACCAGCATATGTCAGTTCCTGTGCTAGCTGTCTGAGACACGGAGAGTAAGTCATGGCACCTGCCACCAAGTTACTCACAGTCACCTTGAAGATTCTTCCAATTCTTTTTTTTTTGAAACTGACCATCAGGGCACCCATAAGATTATGAAAGAGAGGTCAGGCAGCAGTAGAGGAGAGACAGTCTGTGGAGTTAGGGAAAGTTTGCCATAGGAGATGGTATCTGACAAAAGCCTCAAATGAGGGAATAGACAAAGAGCACTTTAAGTGGAAGCATGTAAAAATGGGTGACAAAAATCAAGACACTTCGAAAAGTTCAGTATTGAAAGAATCAATGGTTTATGTGGAGGTGGATAAGCAATAAGCTTAGAGGATCCAGATCTTGAAACATCTTGTATGACATGTTAAAAGAGTTTTATTTTTTGTGTGTAGGTTATGGGGATGTAGAGTTTAAAACTTCTACTCTTCATCGAGTTTGTCAAAGGAGGTTTTTTAAAGTATGTAGTTCGGGAAGTAATATGTTGAATCTCTAAATTAAAGCTACTTCACCTTTTGGTAGTTCATTATTTGGTAGAACATTACTATGGTCAATAGAGACCATGTTCTAAGTGATGTAAAATTGTAAAATTCACTCTTCTCTCTCTATTATGAGGTCAAGATACAAAAATAATTAATGGTTTTATTTATCAACAAATAATAACATTAATTCTGTTTTCATGAATGTTAATCAGATCTTCCCTAAATGGCTATACTTCTCTTTGGTTTAATCATTGTATGACCTAGACCTTAGCAAGATCCTATACACTCATGTCTTTACTGCTGCATCTCCAACCCAGGAAAGGCTTCATGTCTGGATTTAAATCAATTTGTCCAAGTCATTAAAAAAATACAGAGGTTTTTCTTTCAGATAAATGAGACTAAACAGTTTAAAAATTAGGATGAATATAACCACACAAGTAATTTTTACTTTCCTACTCCATTCATGATAAGCCATGCAGATAATAAAACATTGGACAATATCTTGGATCAATTAACATGATACAGTTGAAATACACTTACATACTGAATACATGGACCTTCCTCTTTGGCTTAAACTTCATTTTCTCTTAACTAATTTTAAATAGAAAGAGTCTAATATTTCTAAATGTTAAAAAATAGGCATATAAATTTGATTTTTAAAATGAGAATACATTTGAAAATCATGATTTTGAAAACTTTTACAGAGAGATCTTTTTCAGTTTGATCTTTAAATATGCAGTTTAAATTAACTTTCTCAATATTTCCTCAGAGTACTTTATTAGTGAATTTAGCAATTTCTTCTGCATCCCCTCTTAATTGAAATTTGAGCTTTAGGGATTGAGATTTGTTCAAGACGGCAGAGTACAAGGAAGTGTGCTCACTCCCTCTGGCGAGAGCACCGGAATCACAACTAACTGTTGAACAATCATCGACGGGAAGACACTGGAACTCACCAAAAAAGATACCCCACATCCAAAGACAAAGGAGAAGCAGCAATGGACAGTAGGAGGGCTGCAATCACAATAAAATCAAATCCCGTAACCACTGGGTGGGTGACTCACAAACTGGAGAACGATTATACCACAGTACTCCACTCACTGGACAAGGCAACAGACACTGGCAGCAGAAGTTCTGGGGAGTACTCCTTGGTGTGAGCCTTCCTGGAGTCCACCATTAGCCCCACCAAAGAGCTGGGTAGGCTCCAGTGTTGGGTCACCTCAGGCCAAACAACCAACAGGGAGGGAACTCAGCCCCACCCATCAGCAGATAAGTGGATTAATGTTTTACTGATCTATGCCCACCAGAGCAACACCCAGCTCTACCCACCACCAGTCCCTCCCATCAGGAAGCTTGCAGAAGCCTCATAGATAGCCTTATTCACCAGAGGGCAGAGAGCAGAAACAAGAAGAATTACAATCCTGCAACCTGTGGAACAAAAACCACATTTACCGAAAGACAGACAAACTGAAAAGGCAGAGGATTATGTCCCAGATGAAGGAACAAGATAAAACCCCAGAAAAACAACTAAATGAATGGAGATAGGCAACCTTCCAGAAAAAGAATTCAGAATAATGATAGTGAAGATGATCCAGGACCTCGGAAAAAGAATGGAGACAAAGATCAAGAAGATGCAAGAAATGTTCAACAAAGATCTAGAAGAATTAAAAACAAACACCTAGAAGAATTAAAGAACAAACAAACAGAGATGAACAATACAATAACTGAAATGAAAACTACACTAGAAGGATTCAATAGCAGAATAACTGAGGCAGAAGAATGAATAAGTGACCTGGAAGAGAGAATGGTGGAAATCACTGCCACAGAACAGAATAAAGAAAAAAGAATGAAAAGAAATGAAGACAGCCTAAGAGACTTCTGGGACAACATTAAACTCACCAACATTTGCATTATAGGGGTCCCAGAAGGAGAAGAGAGAGAGAAAGGACCCAAGAAAATATTTGAAGAGATTAAACTTCCCTAACATGGGAAAAGAAATAGCCACCCAAGTCCAGGAAGCACAGAGTCCCAGGCAGGTTAAACACAAGGAGAAACACGCCGAGACACATAGTAATCAAATTGACAAAAATTAAAGACAAAGAAAAATTATTAAAAGCAACAAGGGAAAAAGGCCAAATAACACACAAGGGAAATCCCATAAGGTTAACAGCTGATTTCCGAGCAGAAATTCTACAAGCCAGAAGGGAGTGGCATAATATATTTAAAGTGATGAAAGGGAAGAACCTACAACCAAGATTACTCTATGCAGCAAAGATCTCATTCAGATTTGACAGAGAAATCAGAAAAAGTGAGGGGACGGAAAAAGATATTCCATGCAAATGGAAATCAAAAAAAAGCTGGAGCAACAACACTCATATCAGATAAAATAGACTTTAAAATAAAGAATGTTACAAGAGACAAGGAAGGACACTACGTAATGATCAAAGGATCAATCCTAGAAGAACATATAACAATTATAAATATATATGCCCCCAACTTAGGAGCACCTCAATACATAAGGCAAATGCTAACAGCTATAAAAGAGGAAATTAACAGTGACACAATAATAGCGGGGGACTTTAACACCTCACTTACACCAATAGAGAGATCATCCAGACAGAAAATACATAAGGAAGCACAAGCTTTAAATGACACAATAGACCAGATAGATTAATTGATATTTACAGGACTTTCCATCTGAAAACAGCAGATTACACTTTCTTCTCAAGTGCACATGGAACATTCTCCAGGATAGATCACATCTTGGGTCACAAATAAAGCCTTGGTATATTTAAGAAAATTGAAATCATATCAAGCATTTTTCTGACCACAATGCTATGAGATTAAAAAAAGTAAAGGGAAAAGAATGTAAAAAGCAGAAACACATGGAGGCTAAACCATACTTTACTAAATAACCAAGAGATCACTGAAGAAATCAAAGAGGAAATCAAAAAATACCTAGAGAAAAATGACAATGAAACATGATGATCCAAAACCTATGGGATGCGGCAAAAGCAGTCCTAAGAGGGAAGTTTGTAGCAATACAATCCTACTTCAAGACACAAGAAAAATCTCAAATAAACAATCTAACCTTACACCTAAAAGAACTAGAGAAAAAAGAACAAACAAGACCCAAAGTTAGTAGAAGGAAAGAAATCATAAAGATCAGGGCAGAAATAAATCAAAGAAAACTATAGCAAAGATCAATAAAACGAAAAGCTGGTTCTTAATAAAATGGACAACCTGGAAGAAATGGACAAATTCCTAGAAAGGTATAACCTTCCAAGACTGAACCAGGAAGAAATAGAAAATATGAACCGACCAATCACAAGTAATGAAATTGAAACTGTGATTAAAAATCTTCCAACAAACAGAAGTCCAGGACCAGAAGGCTTCACAGGTAAATTCTATCAAACACTTAGAGAAGAGCTGACACCCATCCTTCTCAAACTCTTCCAAAAATTGCAGAGGAAAGAACACTCCCAAACTCATTCTACAAGGCCACCATCACCCTGATATCGAAACCAGACAAAGATACTGCAGAAAAAGAAAATTACAGACCAATATCACTGATAAATATAGATGAAAAATCCTCAACAAAATACTAGCAAACAGAATCCAATAACACATTAAAAGGATCATGCACCATGATCAACTGGGATTTATCTCAGGGACACAAGGATTCTTCAATATATGCAAATCAATCAATGCGATACAACATATTAACAAATTGAAGAATAAAAACCATATGATCATCTGAATAGATGCAGAAAAAGCTTTTGACAAAATTCAACACCCATTTATGATAAAAACTCTCCAGAAAGTGAGCATAGAGGGAACATATCTCAACATAATAAAGGCCATATATGACAAACCCACAGCAAACATAATTCTCAATGGTGAAAAACTGAAACATTTCCTCTAAGATCAGGGACAAGACAAGGATGTCCACTATCATGACTATTATTCAACATAGTTTTGGAAGTTTTAGCCACGGCAATCAGAGAAGATAAAGAAATAAAATGAATACAAATTGGAAAAGAAAAAATAAAACTCTCGCTCTTTGCAGATGACATGATACTATACATAGATTATCCTAAAGATGCCACCAGAAAAATACTAGAGCTAATCAATGAATTTGGTAAAGTTCCAGGATGAAAAATTAATGCACAGATATCTCTTGCATTCCTATACACTAACAACAAAAGATCAGAAAGAGAAATCAAGGAAACAATCCCATTCACCATTGCAAAAACAAAACAAAAAGAATAAAATACCTAAGAATAAATCTACCTAAGGAGGTAAAAACCTGTACTCAGAAAACTATAAGACACTGCTGAAAAACCTCAAAGATGACACCAACAGTTGGAGAGATATACCATGTTCTTAGATTGGAAAAATCAATATTGTGAAAATGACTATCCTACCCAAAGCAATCTGCAGATTCAATGCAATCCCTATCAAATTACCAATGGCAATTTTTACAGAACAAAAAACATCTTAAAATTTGTATGGGACACAAAAGACCCCAAACAGCAAAAGCAATCTTGAGGGAAAAATACGGAGTTGGAGGAATCCGATCAAATTGAAAAAGAAAAAATAAAACTCTCGCTCTTTGCAGATGACATGATACTATACATAGATTATCCTAAAGATGCCACCAGAAAAATACTAGAGCTAATCAATGAATTTGGTAAAGTTCCAGGATGAAAAATTAATGCACAGATATCTCTTGCATTCCTATACACTAACAACAAAAGATCAGAAAGAGAAATCAAGGAAACAATCCCATTCACCATTGCAAAAACAAAACAAAAAGAATAAAATACCTAAGAATAAATCTACCTAAGGAGGTAAAAACCTGTACTCAGAAAACTATAAGACACTGCTGAAAAACCTCAAAGATGACACCAACAGTTGGAGAGATATACCATGTTCTTAGATTGGAAAAATCAATATTGTGAAAATGACTATCCTACCCAAAGCAATCTGCAGATTCAATGCAATCCCTATCAAATTACCAATGGCAATTTTTACAGAACAAAAAACATCTTAAAATTTGTATGGGACACAAAAGACCCCAAACAGCAAAAGCAATCTTGAGGGAAAAATACGGAGTTGGAGGAATCCGATTCCCTGACTTCAGACTATACCACAAAGCTACAGTAATCAAGACAGTATGGTACTGGGACAAAAACAGAAATATAGATCAATGGAACAGGATAGAAAGCCCAGAGATAAACCCACACACCTATGGTCAACTAATCTATGACAAAAGATGCAAGGATATACAGTGGAGAAAAGACAGTCTCTTCAATAAGTGGTGCTGGGAAACTGGATGGCTACATGTAAAAGAATGAAATTAGAACACTCCCTAACACCATACACAAAAATAAACTCAAAATGGATTAAAGACCTAAATGTAAGACTGGACACTATAAAATTCTTAGGGGAAAACATAGGCAGAACACACCTGGACATAAATTGCAGCAAAATCTTTTTTGACCCACCTCCTAGAGTAATGGAAATAAAAACAAAAATAAACAAATGGGACCTAGTGAAATTTAAAAGCTTTTGCACGGCAAAGGAAACTCTAAATAGGACAAACAGACACCCCTCAGAATGGGAAAAAATATTTGCAAACAAATCAACGGACAAAGGATTAGTCTCCAAAATATATAGCAGCTCATGCAGCTCAATATCAAAGAAAGAAACAACCCAATCAAAAAATGGGCAGAAGAAAACCATAATTCAAAGTCATGCACCACAATGTTCATTGCAGCACTATTTACAATAGCCAGGATGTAGAAACAACCTAAGTGTCCATCGACAGATGAATGGATAAAGAAGATGTGGCACATATATACAATGAAATATTACTCAGCCATAAAAAGAAATGAAATTAAGTATTTTGTGGTGAGGTGGATAGACGTAGATTCTGTCATACAGCGTGAGGTAAGTCAGAAAGAGAAAAACAAATACCATATGCTAACACATATTTATGGAATGTTAAAAGAAAAGGTTCTCACAAACCTAGGGGCAGGACAGGAATAAAGACGCAGACATAGAGAATGGACTTGAGGACATGGGGATGGGGAAGGGTAAGCTGGGACGAAGTGAGAGAGTGGCATGGATATATATACACTACCAATGTAAAATAGATAGCTAGTGGGAAGCAGCTGCATAGCACAGGGAGATCATCTCAGTGCTTTGTGACCACCTAAAGGGGTGAGATAGGGAGGGTGGGAGGGAGACGCAAGAGGGAGGGGATATGGGGATATATGTATACATATAGCTGATTCACTTTGTTATACAGCAGAAACTAACACACCATTGTAAGGCAATTATACTCCAATAAATATGTTAAAGAAAAAAAATGGGCAGAAGACCTAAATAGACATTTCTCCAAAGAAGACATACAGATGGCCAAGAGGCACATATAAAGCTGGTCAACCTCACTAATTATTAGTGAAATGCAAATCAAAACTGCAATGAGGTATCACCTCACACCATTTAGAATGGGTATCACCAGAAAATCTATAAACAACAAATGCTGGAGAGGGTGTGGAGAAAAGGGGACCTTCTTGCACTGTTGGTGGGAGTATAAATTGATACAACCACTATTGAGGACAGCATGGAGGTTCCTTAAAAAACTAAAAATAGGGCTTCCCTGGTGGTGCAGTGGTTGAGAATCCGCCTGCCGATGCAGGGGACACGGGTTCGTGCCCCGGTCCGGGAAGATCCCATATGCCGCGGAGCGGCTAGGCCTGTTACCATATGACCCAGCAATCCCGCTACTGGGTGTATACCCAGAGAAAACCATAATTCAAAAAGATACGTGCACCCCAATGTTCCCTGCAACACTATTTACAATAGCCAGGTCATGGAAGCAATCTAAATGCCCATTGACAGACATATGGATAAAGAAGATGTGGTACATATACACAATGGAATATTACTCACCCATAAAAAGGAACAAAATTGCGTCATTTGTAGTGACATGGATGGACCTAGAGACTGTCATACAGAGTGAAGTACATCAGAAAGAGAAAAACAAATATCGTATATTAACACATGTATGTGGAATCTAGAAAAATTGTACAGATGAACTGGTTTGCAAGGCAGAAATAGAGACACAGATGTAGAGAACAAAGGTATGGACACCAAGGGAGGACAGTGAGGGGGCGGAGGTGGTGGTGGTGGGATGAACTGGGAGATTGGGATTGACATGGATACACTAGATAACTAATAAGAACCTGCTGTATAAAAAAATATAAAATAAAATAAAATTCAAAAAAAATTAAAAAAATTTGAGCTTCAGGTCAGGCTGACACAAATAAGTACTTTTAATAGAATTATTTAAAAATATCATCTGGACTTAGATGTAGATAAATTATAAAATGCATATAAATTTATAACTTAAAATGTGTATTAGATTTCTCTGAGAGATTTAATACATATTTATTGAGAACAATAAATAAGCACCTTAAGGGAATATGTTGGAAAGATATGAAGATCGAGGCTTGGCAATGACATATATCAGGGAGCTCTAAATGGTCTCATAGAAATATTTACAGGAGTTCCATGGTCTTCTCCATCATGGTCAGGCAACCAATCCCAAATTCCCCATGTTACTGAGGGACTCTTGGCTGCTACATCGTCCTGGTACATCTGCATTAATCTACCTCCCTTAGCAAAAATGCCATTTATTGAATGGATATTAGGGATTCGTCGAATTGGTTGGAGGCTGAAAGCTACACTGGAAGAATAGGCAGGAGCCTGGGAAGTCCTCACTGCAGGATCCACAGGCGTGGTCACCCTGCGGAAACACTGTTCCAAATGCTGACGCTGTGATGAATGTGCCTGCAGCCCCAGGACATCAGTGTGGTGACTCAAGGCTACACATGTTTATGACACGGATCTTTTTGTTTCTTGACCCTGGGATACCTGCAACTGACGTATACATCAAAATTTATTTATGTATGTATTTATTTATTTATTGGTGATGAGATGGTGGCTAATGATGATGTCTGTAACCCTCATTATAATGGTTACTTGAGGAGTGTGCTGTCTCTACACCAAAATATGTAGTGGTGAAAAAATATATCCATCATCAATCTTCTGAAATATTGGTACTTTTCTCTTCTGACATCTTTTCCTATCTTAACTTCATTCTTTTAAGCTTCACTTATAAATTCCTCATCTGCTTATTTTTCCCCTTTCTCCTCTCCTCTGTCATCACCTAAAATTTGTCCCTTTGGGTGCATTTGAACTAATGTAACTGTCTTTCAGTTAGCCTATCCACGAACCAGGCCTGTATATAAGGATTCGACTTTAAGTCGTTTATTTGGGAGGGGATCCCAGAAAACTTCCTCAGGGAATGCAGCTGTATGACAGGGAAGGGAAGGCCTCCAACAAAGAGTGTATAATCAAGTCACCACTCTGGGTAACTGGAGTTTGATCCCGCTGGGGAAATCTGACAGCCAGGGCAGAACATACACATCAGCACGATTCCAGATGAGGAACATGAGATCTGAGGTATTTTATATTCCAGTTTTCCTCAGTCATTGGTTTCGATTCTCCAGGGCCTCCCTGGTTTGCATACAGGTGGGCAAAATGAGCTCTTGGAAAACAGAGAAAGTCATAAGGCAATGAAAGTACAGGGCTGACAGCTGGAATTCACCCCATGTGAAGTGAAATGGTAGTGATGAGGGCTTACAGGTGGGACCCGAGCCGCATCCACTACAGTCACAGGACCTCCTCTTTCCCTGCCTCTAGGGACGCACCAGGTCCCTGACTGACCACACTCAGCTGGAATAAAATGACAGTCCTGAGCAAGCACTGGAAGGGTCGGCGAGTGTTTAGGGACATGGATAAGCAGGAAGCCATCAGGACCAAGACTTGTCAAAGGGTGTTTAGATTCAAGAGAAAAGGGCAGTTGAATAGGATATGGTAGTGGCATTAAGTAAACAGAGAGAAAGACACAAGCGCTGGGAACCAATGGGAAGGTCTGGTAGATGCCAAGATTCCCCGTCCAGTGCCCCCATCGGGGCGGCGAGCCTCATCTCCAGCTGCTGGTGTCCCTGCGCTGAGGCCCACTCAGCCAATTGCCTTTGAAAGAGGAAAGAGAGCTGTCTCGCCTGGGGTTGAACCACGTACCCGGGAGCAGCCACTTCTACTGACGCATTAATATAGGGTTACAAAGTCCCTGATTTCACCTTGGGGCATCTTTGAAGGGCCAAACCTACTTGAGAGCTCTCTGTGAGATTGGCTGAGGCCACTTTTGAGACTGCACCAGAACTCAATGTCTCCTGCCTAGTCCCGCTTGCCTCACTTCCTTAAGTCAAGCTTTTATTATTCCCCTGGTAATAATAACGGGTAAACCTCCCATAAGCAAATTTCCTTCTAGAAGTCTGTTTTCTGGGAACCCCAGCTGAAACAGAAACAACGGTGGAGTGGACTATTGACGGAGGCGGAAATAATGATTCTCATCGGATTCTGCACAAGCGTAGTAGATGGTAATTGCTGTTACTTGTATATGTTTATTCCAAGCGTACACAGAAATGAGTTCTGATGCTTACTCTCAGCCCATGTATAGTTGCTGGTGTTTACTGATGCATATCCTACCTGTATTCTAATATCGATCACTTACAGCTTACTTTGAATTCTGTTGTATACAAACACCAAGTAAACGTTGCACCATGGGACCTATGAAAAAGGGATTATTTTATGGGTTGTCATGAGTATCAGCAATTCAGGAAAGATTTGGAAAGCAAAAGTAAGGTGATTATCTAGGGAGTTTGGAGTTGTTAAGTGTCTCACTCATTTGTCAAGTCTTATTTTGTTAGTGTCAATCTATCTTTTTCTCGAGAATATTGGGAGGAAAATGCTAAGCAGGTCATTGCAATTACTTTTCTGTAAAAATAATGACCCGCATTCCTGAGCATCTTAATGGCACCTTGTTATTTACCTTCCGTAGTTTCTGGTTCAAGGCAATTAAAGCCTGTCTCCATCTCGAATAAAAAGAGGACTTTTACTTTCCGGTGATTCTGTCTCACCAAAGCTATGAAATCTCTTCTCTACTGTATGAACTCAAATATCTTGCTGAAAGGGCTCTCTCATGTTCTCACCGTTAGAAACTCATTTCTTTCCTATTTATCTTAATATATCTTACAATTCCATAGGCAAGGGCATAGGAAAGAGGGTGAGAAAAAGTACTGCACTTCTCAAGGCCTTCTTTTCTGAGGACTGAAAAATTAGGTTTGACCTTTTTCCAGCAGACTATCATGGAATACCTGGCGCATGTTATGGATTTGAGAAATAAAATATCGTGTCAGGAAGACTGGGACAAAAGACCGTTTATATAATCCAGGAGAAGTAAAAGGCTTCCTCTTCTCAGCCATATTAACTTTAGATAAAAGATTTAATTAGAGGAGAAACCTTAATATGATTGTCTGGTGTGTATTTTTATTTTTTGTCAAGAAAGTAAATGAAAGAAGCTTTAGAATTCAAAGTTATCTCATGGAGATAATGAGGTTAACAAGCTAAAATTAGGCTCTTGGGCTTAGAAAAGAAGAGAATTCACTTATGAAAAGAATTGTTAATTACATGGAAGTGCCTTCATCCAAATAGCACGATTTGCTTGTCAGAGATGAGAAGCCGAGATAGGCCTGACCCATCAGCAGTCTGGAACTGCTGGAGAAAAAGAAATACAACACAGGAATGAGCTCTGAGAAAGACATAAGCAACATTTTCATCCTGGTATATAACCCACACTGCAAATCTGTATGCGTCTGTATACATTCATTTCCTAGGGTTACCATAACAAATTACCATAAACTAGGTGGCTTAAAACAAGAGGGATTTGTTCTCTTACAGTTCTGGAGTCTAGAAATCTGAAATCAAGAGGTTGGCTGGACAATGGTAATCTCTAAGGGTGCTAGGGCAAGATTTTTCCTTCTGGTGGTTACCAATTGCCTTTTCTTGGCTTGTAGCTGCATCATTGCAATCTCTATCTCCAGTGTCACTTGGCATTCTCTCCTCTCTCTGTCTCTCTCTCTGTCTCTTATCTCCCCTCTTCTCACTGTGTGTCTGTTTTCTTTTCCTGTAAGTAATCCAATCATTGGATGAGGGCCCACCCTATTCCAGGATGACCTCATCTTAATTCAACTAATTACATTTTCAAAGACTATTTCCAAATAAGGGCACGTTCTGAGGTTACTAGTGGATATGAACTTTGAGGGGAAAATATACAACCCAGTACACTATGTAAAAAATATCTGAGCGAACTCTTCAAATCAGGGCATTTCTTCAAGGTAAATGATAAGATTTGACTTCTTGCTCTTTCTTCTTAAACACACCTGTTATGATAATATAAAAAGAATATACTATCTATAACATTTTGTGCATATTTGTGCATATTTCAGTTTCCTAGTTAAAACAAAAGAGACATCTAGGGTAAAACTCTTTAAACCTCTGTTCAAATTATTATTAATAATTCACTTGGAAATGAGAATAAGAATAATTGGTTCCTAGAAAATTGGAGGTGTATTCTGTTGAGTTTGAATTTGTGCCTGACTTTTAAGAATACCAATGGGGTAATGAATTTTTTATAAACATTTTTAAAATTGAAGTATAGTGAATTTACAGTGTTGTGTTAGTTTCAGGTGTACAGCAAAGCGATTCAGATATATATGTATATATACACACACACATATATGTATATCTATTCTTTTTCAGATTCTTTTCCATTATAGGTTATTACAAGATATTGAATGTAGTTCCCTGTGTTCTACAGTAGGTCCTTGCTTTTTATATATTTTATATAGATTAGTTTGTGTCTGCTAATCCCAAACTCCTAATTTATCCCTACCCACTTTACACTTTGGTAACCATAAGTTTGTTTTCTCTCTGTGAGTCTATTTCTGTTTTGTAAATAAGGTCATTTGTATCATTTTTTTAGATTTCACAGATACACGATATTATATGATATTTGTCTTTGTCTGATTTACTTCACTTGGTATGATAATGTCTAGGTCCATCCATGTTGCTGCAAATGGCATTATCTCATTCTTTTTTTATGGCTGAGTAATATTCCATTCTATCTATCTATCTATCTATATCTCTATCTATCTATTTACCTATCTATCTATCTATATACACACCATCTTCTTTATCCATTCATCTGTCAGTGGACACTTGGTTGCTTCCATGTCTTGGCTATTGTAAATATTGATGCTATGAAGGCTGGGGTGCAAGTATCTTCTCAAATTAGAGTTTTCATCTTTTCTGGATATAAGGGCAATGTATTTTTTAATAATCTTTTTTATTTTAGGAAAATTTTAGATTTTTGGAAAAGTTGCAAAGACAGTATAGGGAGTTCTCTTACATTCTGCATTTTGTTTCCCTATTGTTAACATCTTAACTTGGTCTGAAACATTTGTCATAATTAGCCTACCAGTATTGATGCATTATTATTAACCTAAGACCATACTTTTTAAACTTCTTTAGTTTTTTTTCATTTTCTGTCCCAGGATCCAAACCAAGATACCATGTTAACATTTAGTAGTTATGTTTCCATGGGATACTTTTGGCTGTGACCGTTTCTCAGACTTGCCCTGTTTCCAATGAGAAGTACTGGTAAGATATTTTGTAGAATGCCTTTCTGTTTGGGTTTGTCTTACTTTTCTATTTCCCATGAATAGACGGGAGATATGTGTTTTGGGAGAAAGATCACAGAGATTAAGTGACACTTGCATCAAATCACACCAAGGGTACATGTTCTGAACATGACTTATCACTTTTGATGCTAACCTTGATCACCAGGCTCAGGTAGTGTTTGCCCACAATAGTTTCCTCCATAGTTACCTTTTTTGCCTCCTTTCCCTACTGTAGTCTCTGGAAGGAAGTCACTATGCACAATCCACACTTAAAGACCAGGGAGTGATGTTCCACCACCTTGAGGGGGCAGTATCATATCTACATAGATTATTTGGAATTCTTCTATATAGGACATTTGTCTGTTCTCACCCATTTATTTATTTATTCTCGTTTTAAAAAATTTATTTTATGTTGGAGTAGAGTTGATTTACAATGTTGTGTTAATTTCAGGAGTACAGCAAAGTGATTTAGTTATACATATATCTATTCAATCATTTATTTACATGAGTATGGATTCATGGTATTTATTTTATGCTTTGATTCATAATCCAATAATATGTTATTTGCTTTGTTGCTAGAATGGTTCTAGCTTTGGCCATTGGGAGCTTTTTCAGTTGGCTCCTGTTCCCCTGTTACATCTGAGTAATATTCCATTCTATCTATCTATCTATCTATATCTCTATCTATCTATTTACCTATCTATCTATCTATATACACACCATCTTCTTTATCCATTCATCTGTCAGTGGACACTTGGTTGCTTCCATGTCTTGGCTATTGTAAATATTGATGCTATGAAGGCTGGGGTGCAAGTATCTTCTCAAATTAGAGTTTTCATCTTTTCTGGATATAAGGGCAATGTATTTTTTAATAATCTTTTTTATTTTAGGAAAATTTTAGATTTTTGGAAAAGTTGCAAAGACAGTATAGGGAGTTCTCTTACATTCTGCATTTTGTTTCCCTATTGTTAACATCTTAACTTGGTCTGAAACATTTGTCATAATTAGCCTACCAGTATTGATGCATTATTATTAACCTAAGACCATACTTTTTAAACTTCTTTAGTTTTTTTTCATTTTCTGTCCCAGGATCCAAACCAAGATACCATGTTAACATTTAGTAGTTATGTTTCCATGGGATACTTTTGGCTGTGACCGTTTCTCAGACTTGCCCTGTTTCCAATGAGAAGTACTGGTAAGATATTTTGTAGAATGCCTTTCTGTTTGGGTTTGTCTTACTTTTCTATTTCCCATGAATAGACGGGAGATATGTGTTTTGGGAGAAAGATCACAGAGATTAAGTGACACTTGCATCAAATCACACCAAGGGTACATGTTCTGAACATGACTTATCACTTTTGATGCTAACCTTGATCACCAGGCTCAGGTAGTGTTTGCCCACAATAGTTTCCTCCATAGTTACCTTTTTTGCCTCCTTTCCCTACTGTAGTCTCTGGAAGGAAGTCACTATGCACAATCCACACTTAAAGACCAGGGAGTGATGTTCCACCACCTTGAGGGGGCAGTATCATATCTACATAGATTATTTGGAATTCTTCTATATAGGACATTTGTCTGTTCTCACCCATTTATTTATTTATTCTCGTTTTAAAAAATTTATTTTATGTTGGAGTAGAGTTGATTTACAATGTTGTGTTAATTTCAGGAGTACAGCAAAGTGATTTAGTTATACATATATCTATTCAATCATTTATTTACATGAGTATGGATTCATGGTATTTATTTTATGCTTTGATTCATAATCCAATAATATGTTATTTGCTTTGTTGCTAGAATGGTTCTAGCTTTGGCCATTGGGAGCTTTTTCAGTTGGCTCCTGTTCCCCTGTTACATGTCCCCATCAGTGTGTGTGTGTGTGTGTGTGTGTGTGTGTGTGTGTGTGTGTGTGTGTAATATAGCATTTCCTTACTTTTTGGATTAATGATGCTCTCGGCTCATATTGTGTATTCCATTCCCCAGGCCTAGAAGCAGCCATTTCTTCAAGGGGCTGTGGTTCTGTTCTGGGTGTGCTCATTGCATCTAAGCACTCCCAGGCAACAGTTTGCTCTAAGTATTCCTGTATCTCTCCATCTTTATTTATAGTAAATTAAACATGAGTTCATACTGACAGCACCAACTCTAATCCATGACCACATGTGTCCTTCTAACCTCTCCCTTACTTCTCTGTAAACGCCCCCTCCAATGATGAGGCTCCTCGTTCCACCATCTGCCATCTATTTACTTACTGTTCAATTCCAGCATACATCTACAGTTTTAGGATTGTTAACCTATACCCCTGTAAGAAACAATTTTAGCTACTGGAATACAGTACTTACACACAGTTTCTTTTTTCTCCACTCACTTCCAAAGTTACTTACTTCGAAACATCTCCCCCATCCTCCTCAGTGAAGCTATATCACATGTTTGTAATAGAGCTAGATGCTTTTGCCCCAGCTTGTATTCCATCTTGGGATCCCTGATCTCCTTGATTTTTTATTTGTTTGTGTGTATACATTAAAGTTGACTTCTCGTGGTGAAAAATTCTATGGGTTTTGACAAGTGCATAGTATCATGTGTCTAACACTATGGCATCATACAAAATAGTTACAGCAGTAAAAATTCATTTGTGCTTCACCCAATCAACCCCTCCCTCACCTCAAACCTCTGACAACCACTGACCGGTTTTCCTCCTTTATAGTTTTGTCTTTCTCAGAATGTCATATAAATGGACTCATAAAGTATGCTGCCTTTTCAGACTAGCTTCTTTCACTTAGTAATATGTATTTAAAATTCATCCTTTCTTTTTTTTTTTGTGGGTTGATAATTCATGCATTTGTATCACTGAGTAGTATTCCGTTATATGGATATACCATAGTTTGTTCCTTTATTCATCTATTCAAATACATCTCGGTTGTTTCCAGTTTTTGATGATGGTGAATAAAATTGATTCATAATTCATTCATGTACAGGTTTCTTTGTGGATATAAGTTTTCAAATCAGTTGGGTAAACCTGGAGTTGATTGCCAGTAAAGTTATGTTTAGCATTATAAGAAATTGCCAAATCTCTCTCAAAGTGGTTATAACATTTTGCATTCCCACCAACAATAAATGGGAGTTCTTGTTGCTCCATAGATTCATTAATAATGGATACTGCCAGATTTTGGATTTTAGCCATTCCAGTAGGTGTGCGGTAGTATGTCATTATTGTCTACTTTGCATTTCCTTCATTGTGAGTGATGTTGAGGGTGTTTTCATTGCCTATTTACCATCTGTATATTTTCAGTGGTGAGTTGTTTGTTCACTATTTTTCCCCATTATGAAATTAAGTTGTTTTCTTATTATTAAGGTCTAAGAGGTTTTATGATTATGTAATTCTGTATATTTTGGATACAACTCATTTATCTGATAAGTGATTTGCAAATCTTTTTAGTCTGTGATATCTCTTTTCATTCTCTTAAGAGTGTTCTTTGCAGGGTAATTTTTTAAAAACTTAAAATAAATTTCAACTTATAAATTTTTTCTTTCATGGATTGTGCTTTTGGTGTTAAATTGTATCTAAAAACTCATCATTAAACTGCAGGTCATGGAGATTTTATCGTAGGTCTTCTAGAAGTTTTATAACTTTTCATTTTACATTTAGGTCAATGGTATATTTTGAATTAATATTTGTGTAAAATGTGAGGTCTACGTCTAGTGTCTTTTTAATTTTTTCTTTCTTTCTTTCAGTCTTAAAAAAATATGGACTGCCAATTATTCCAGCACCATTTATGGAAAAGACTATCCTTGTATTATATATATTATATTGCCTTTTTGCTTTTGTCAAAAATCAGTTTTCTTTACCTGTATGAGGTTATCTCTAAGCTCTCTATTTTATTCCATTGAACTACGTGTCTGTTCTTTCACCAATACCATGCTCTCTTGATTACTATAGCATGACAGTAAATATTGAAATTGGATAGTGTGAGTCTCCCAACTTTGTTCTTCTTTTTCTGTACTGCGTTTGCTTTACTAACCTATAAATGTTGCAATCAGTTTGTAGTTACCACCAAAATTTTGCTGCTTTTGATGGGGTTGTATTAAATCAATATATCAATTTGGGAAAAAAAGATGTCTTCTTTGCTATGTTGAATTTTCCAATCCACAAACACAAAATCTCTTTCCATTTACTTAGATTTTCTTTGATTTTTTTCATTAGTATTTTGTTGTTTTATCTTTTTGGTACAATTGTAAATGGTATTTTAAAATTTAATTTTCTGATTTTTCTTTGCTGACATACAGGAAATCAACTGACTTAAAAAAAAAAATCGACCTTATATCCAGCTACCGTGCTGTATTCACATTCGCATTCAGGAGTTTTTTTGTTGGCTACCCATTTTGTTGGTAATTTTTTGGGCTATCTACACAGACAATCATGTTATCTTTGAGTAAAGAGTGTTTTACTCCTTCCTTTAAATTTTGTATACCTTTATTTTTCTCTTCCTTGTCTTATTGAATTAGTTAGGACTTCCAGCACAATGTTGAATAGGAACGGGGAAAGAGGATATCCTTGCCTTATTCCTGATCTTATGTGGAAAGTGTTAGTCTCTCTTCACTAAATATGATATTAGCTATAAGGTTTTTCTAAAAAATATTTATAACCTTTATTAAGTCATTACCCTCCTAGTTTTCTTTTAAAGTTTTTATTATAGTTGATTAATTTTTTCAAATGTTTTTCTGCAATGATTGATATGATTATATATTTTGTCTTATTCAGCGTGTAATGTGATGTTACCTCGATTGATTTATGAATGCCAAATCAGCCTTGCATTCTTGGTCATGATGTATTACCCTTTTTATATATTGCTGGGTTTGATTTGCTAACATTTTGTTCAGGACATTTTGTCTCTGTTCTTGAGGGATATTGGTCCTTTGTAATATCTTTGTTTTGATATTAGGGTAATGTGGGACTCATGAAATAATTTGGGAAGTTTTTCTTCTTTTATTTCTTTGAAGAGATTGTGGATAATTGGTATTATTCCTTCATAAAATGTGTGGTAGATTTAATCAATTGAACCATCTGTCCCTGGATATTTCTTTCTGTAAGGACTTAAAATAAAATTCAATTTCTTTAATAGATATGGGCATATCTATTTGCTTGTCCTTGCATGTATTTTGGTAGTTTGTATTTTTGTTTCACTTTATCCAGGTTATGAAACTTGTGGGTATAGAGTTATTCATAGCATTTCCTTATTAACCTTTTAATGTGCATGGGATCAGTAGTGATAACCCCCCTTTTTATTTGCTGTAATATGTGTCTTTCTCTTTATCTTGTTTAGCCCACATAGAAGTATCAATTTTATAGGTCTTTTCAAAAAATCAGTTTTTGGATTCATCAGTTTTTTTATATTGTTTTACTGTTTTCAATTCCATTGATTTTTTGTTCGAATTTTTCATTGTTTCCTTTCTTCTGATTGTTTTAGAGCTTTGTTCTTTAGTTTCCTAAAGTGGGTGCTTAGGTTGTTGTGGCCAATGTACTTTGTGCAGAATTAAGTTGTATAATGAGATGTGTGGTGGGATTGTCCTGAGACACACATGTAATTTGACATTGTTTTGGTGAGGTTGGAAGACAGAGAGAATAGCAGTCATCAGGTGCCTCCGATATTTCAGTCTTAGTTAATAGGTCAACTCTGATCATATTGCTATGAGGGTAGATGAAGAAAATAGAGGACTAAGAACATATTAAAGATCTATAAGGTCGATATGTTTTCAAAGGCAAATTCAACTTCTGGTCCTTTTGAGAGAAAGGATTCTTCTGCTTATGATTTCCACACATTCCTGCCGATATGACAACCCCAGGATGGTATCAGGGTTGACTCATTATCTAATGAATTCAGGATTTCAGACCACCCAGAGGATAATGAGTAGAATCCTCAGGGAGCCATAAACTTCCAACCCTCTGAGCAGAAAAAGACTCTTCCACAGAAACGATGTTGTTCACGGCTGCCACAATTCTGCTACCTAAAGCTGATTTACAGGACTATGTGGCAGTTTTATACATTTACATGGATGTAGAATAGAATAATGTTCAAAAACTCTGATTAAGCCAATAGTCTGGATGTCTCCTGGGGGAATCGTTGCTAAGGTCTTATTAATGCTGGCTCCTCACTACCCCCCAACGGAGGATGTGAGCTTTCCTTGTGTTCTCCATCTTTTACTTTGGAAAATGTCAAATTTCATAGAACACTGTACATATTTCTGATGTTTATTTTGAAGGAGCATGACTTCTGGACAAATTTGTATGACTTCTTTGTCCTGAAGCACAAATTCTCTTATTAATTCATTACTTATTTTAAAAATATTGAGTGTTTACCATGTGTTAGGCACTGTTCTAGGCCTTGCTCTCTTAAGACCTTACTTTCTAGAAGAGGAGACAGATTAAGAAAAAGAAGTAAAGAGATATATAATATGACTGTGGTTAGTGCTACGAAGATAAAAGCAGATTACATGACTGGGACTGACATGATTTTGTGTGTGTGTGTGTGTGTGTGTGTGTGTGTGTGTGTGTGTGTGTGTGTTAGGCAGGATGTTTAGAATGGGTATTTTGGGGAAGTGATGTTTAAACAAAGACTTGGAGGAAGTGAAGGAATGAGCATTATAAAGCTTGAAGGATAAAGGGTTCTAGGCAGTGGGGAGCCCTAGTAAGAATAAGCACGGCATCTTGGAAGAGCTGCTCCAATGACCCTAGAGCAGAGGAAAGGGAGATGGTGGGAAAGCAGACAGGGAACAGAGCCTGTAGTGCCTTCCAGGCCACGTGGAGTTTAGATGCAACATGGCGAGAGTGTTTTGAACAGGAGAGTGAATGATTACGCAGGCAGCTGTGAAGAAAATCACTACTGACAAATTTGTTCAGCTTTGGTAAAAACAAAACACTGATATGTAGCATTTTATTTGGAGTTCAGAATGACTTGAACAGATAGTGTATTAAAAATAACAGTGGAGAAGTCCTGCTGTTCTTCAGTAGGATGTTTTTAGCAAATTCTATGGTCTGAGCCTCAATGCTCTGTCATTAAAATAATCAAAGAGGCAGAGAGGATTATTGGAGAAAATGACCAATGGTTTTAGTCTTGTCTCAGTTGTTCTGAGACGATCACATCAGAGCTAATGGCTGGAATTGGAAATCAGCTGGTATAAGAAGTAATTGTGCTCTTGTGCCTGGAGAGTGAATGCATCTCCAAGAACATGAGGTGATAGGCAGTGACTTGGGACCTAGGACAGTGGGATTTTCTGAGTCCCGGTTCTGGGACTGAGTGAGATGAGCTCCTTGGACTTCCACCTTGGATTTCTCCTGTACTGTTACATCTCTTAGGTATTGCCTCAGCAGTGTGGAACATGGATGTTGTCCATTCCTGGAAAGATAAATAATCCCATCCCTAATTAATAGAGTATGTAGAGGTAGCTGAAGCTTCATAATTGCTTTAAAGTAGGGACACAAAGGTTGGTTTCTGCTCAACTGGGTGATGCTGTCCTGTTTTGGGGCTCCTATACTGAAGAACTTGAGGAGAACTAGGATAGCTCATTCACCCAGGAAGATCCTCTCCCTAAAATTCATCAGATTCAATGCTCACTTTCAGGGTAACAGAACAGGGTAAACTAAACATGCAACAAGTAGGCTCTAAAAGAATACAATTTGGTCCTGTACTTTTTTTCCAGCATGCAATTTGACTTACTTATCCTTTAATGTATAAATCTGCTAAGGTTCAGATCATGTTTTGTTTTGTGTTATAATCTCTGAATTTTTCTACCACCCCTACCACAGTGTTTTTTTGTTTTACTTATTTGTTTTTATTTTGTTTTTGCACTGTGGATATTTAATAAATTGTGACTCTCTAAAGCAGTTGAACACTAATCTCATATTGTACGAAAATTTGCACAGAGTATTTTTTCTATTGAATAACATCAAAATTAGAGAAATAACTCATTATGGAAAGTGTTGCAGTTCATTAATTTAACTATTCTTTTTTTTTCATTCATTTATTTACTGTCTTATGTTTAATAAACACCTGGTATGTATCTGGAAGAACACTAGAGGACACATTTATAGAAGATGAGTAAGATATGTCAATAGTTTGCCTTAGCTGAGCTGAAATTCTAGTAGGGGTAATTAGAGTAGAATTTAATAAATACTTTGTGACATAGGAACAAAATGCAGAAGTAGCATAGATGTGAGAAGCATTTCTTGCTAGGAAGGATAAGGAAAGTATTTTGAAAAGAAGTGACATTGAGGGAGATCTTCAAAGAGAACTAGGATTTGTTCATGTAGAGAATGAAGATGACCCTAAAGAGTACAGAGGCATAAAGACATAAGGTATAATCAGGAGAAAGCAAATTTCTCCAGTGGAATTGAACTACGGGATATAAAGTAGGGAAAGTATGGAGGACGGGACTGGAAAGTTGATTGGGACAATTTAGTAAAGGATCATTATGCCATGTTAAGGAATTTGGATGTTATTTTATAAACCATGAATAGTCAGTATCTTAGTACATTTGGGCTGTTATAACAAAGTACCATAGTGTAGGTGACTTCTAAACAGTATAATTTTTTTTCTCACTGTTCTGGAGGCTGGGAAGTCCAAGATCAAGGTGCCAACTGATTCAATGTCTGGTGAGAGCCAGCTTCCTGGTTCAAGATGCTTTCCCTATAACCTCATATGTTAGAACGGGTGAGGGGGCAATCTGGGGCCTCTTTTATAAAGGCACTGATTCCATTCATAAGGACTCTGCCTCAGGACCTAATCCCCTCCCCAGAGCCCCACTTCCAAATACCATCAAATTCAGGTTTAGGTTTCAACTTATGAATTTTGCTGGGACACAAGCATTGTCGATAGCATTCAATAAAGGTTTGACCACTATTATCGACTAAATTGTGTCCCTTCAATTCATATATTGAAGCCCTAACCTCCAACATGAATGTATTTGGAGATAAGACCTTTATAGGTAAGTAAGAGGTAATGAAGATTAAATGAGACCATAAGAATGGGGCCTTAATCCGATATAACGTGTGTCTCTATAAGAAGAGGAAGAGACACCAGGATGTGCGTGCACAGGGAAAAGTCCATGTGAGCAATGATGAGAAGGTGGCCGTCTGCAAGCCAGGGAGGGAGCCTGCAAAACCAAACCTGTCAACACACAGATCTTGAGCATCCAGCCCAAGAATGAGAAAATTAATAACTGTTGTTTAAGCCACCCAGTCTGTGGTGTTTTGTTATAGCAGTCCTAGAAGATTAGGACAATCACTAAATTAATTCACAGATTTATTCCCTCTCTTTTACTCTGTCTGGTCACCTTCCTGTCCCCTCCTCATTGTTACGTTCCTGTTTTCTTCTTTGGCTCACTTTTCTTCTTAGTCTCCTTAAATGCTCTGTTTTTAAATGTTGGTATTCTCCAGGTGTTTGGTGGTGGTGGTGTTGTGGCTTTAGCCCGTTTTCTTCTCAGTCTACATGCTCTCCCTGATCAATTTTACCCAGTTCTGTGACTTAAATACTGCTCATACTCTGATGACTTCAAATGCATGTCTTAAATTCAGACTTTCCTTCTGGGCTCCTGACTGATACAGATAGCTCCGCACTGCACATCTTCACGCCCATATGTCACACAGGTGGCTCAAACACAGCACATTCCAAAATGAATTATTATGTTCCATTCCCAATCTGTTTCTATTTGTGTGACCTAATTCAGAAAATATGATCGCCATCTACCTGGTCACCTAAACGGGAATTATGAGAGTCATTCTACACTCCTCCACTAGTCCACATTACTGTCCACAGGTCCAATTAATCACCAATATCCAAAGATGCTACCTGTATGGCATTTCTGCTGTTAGATTTTCCTGTCAATTCCATGGGTACTGCTTTAGATCGAGCACGAACTGTTTCTTAGCTACACTGGCCTTTCTAATCAATGGGCATTTCATTCTATGAAAGCCAGTTATTTTCTAATATCTTAAAATTTTGAGATAATAACTAGTAGAAGATCTCTGAGATTGGATCATTAAAATTCTGTTTAGTTTTTGATGTTTCATATAATGTAGGGTTTCCTACGCAAGATGGATAATCACTATGAAGTTGACATATATGCCTCCAGGGTTATTTCAGATTAAAAATTTTAGATTGCTTAGTATGGTATTTAGTAGTTAAGGATCATTAAGATGGAAGAGCTTACTAGAGTAAGAGACATATTTTTCTCTGATGATGTGATCTTTGCCTTATAATTTACATGTGTGACAAACTGACATTTGAACAAAGCCTTTTTGGAACTCTTGGTGCACTATCTTCCTTAAGCAAAGCTGCAAGATAAACATGACAGCTAGTTAGTCAGAAACGAATCGACACATTCATTCACCTAAACCAGTTGGTCAGTCACCATTGCCCAGAATTTTTAACTTCTAGAATCTTCTAACTTTTTAGTTCATTCCTTTTTTCTACAAGATAGATTCAAATCTGCTTTATAGTTCCATTCATTTCTTTGTCCTGCTCTGTTTTTGTTTCTCTAGGTCATAAATCTAGTAAAAGTTCCAAACGTCTTGGCCTTCACAATTCATGAGTGGTGGTAGTTTAGATCTTTCAGCCTGAGATATAGTTGTGTGTTGTCAACTGAATGTGAAAAGAAAACCATAAACTTTTGAACTAGAAGCCAAATGTACACAAATAAAAACTCTCTTATTTGTTCTGTAGTTTCATTTCTTACCAAGGAGTTTCTTATATCATTTTCATGAATTTTGTTATGCTTCACCAACATACTGTGAACTATTCAGTTGGAAAAACATGGGGAAAAAAGCTACTGAGAAAACGCAAATATCAGTAGGTATCGTTTTTTATTAATTATTTTAATTTATAGCTGACTTTTAATTTCTGTCGTATTTTTCCATTGGATATGCATGCTTTTGTGTTTCTGTTGTTTTTATAGATGGGAAAAATCAATGGATTAATTGGTTGGGAAAATCAATAAGGTAGTATAGATTGCTTGCCTGTGACTGAAAGAAAAGCTACCTGATTCTGAAAGCACAGCATTTCTGTTACCCATAAAGAAGAATTACTGGTATGCAAATGACAAAGAACCTACTTAGAACTGTTTGCCTCATGCTTGATGTTGCAGTGAAAATTGACAAAAAGGGGAGTGGACATTTCCCCCCGCCCTACCACCTTACCCTTCCTCAACTGAATATAATTTAGAACTCACGAGTAAGCCATGAGCAGGTCTGTGCTTTCAGTCTTGACATAGTGAAACTGAACAGCCCCTCTGTCTCCCACTATGAGTTAGCCAGTTGAAGAGAAAACAAATAAAAACAAGAAACTTCTCAGATTTGGTGCTTGCTTTCAGGGCTGCCATAGCTTTAGGCTAGTGCAAGATGCCAATGTTTTAGAAAATGGTTACTTCTGAATAGATGGCTGGTTAGCACTATCTAGTTACTGAAAGAAAATACAACTGTGCTGGGCAAAGAAACACTGCTCTTATATTTTTTTCTCTTGATACATGTATTCCACACAAAAGAAATCATGGATTATTGGTAGTAAAATCCTTGAGAATGAAAAGAAAAAGGTAGAGGCATCATCCTTTAAGCAAGAAAGACCTAACGTTATCTCCAGTAAGTACTTTCTGCTCTCTCATGATATGTAACACACCACTGGATAAAGTACTATCAGCCCTCTGTATCTGCAGTTTCCATATTCCACATTAAAAAAAAAAAATTTCCAGAAAGTTCCAAAATGCAAAACTTGAATTTGCTGTGCAACATCAACTATTTACATAGCATTTACACTGTATTAGGTATTATAAGTAATATAGAGACGATTTAAAGTATACAGGAGGATGTGTGTAGTTTATATGCCAACACTACACCATCTTGTATAAGAGACTTGAGCATCTGTGGATTTGGGTATGGCAGGCGCTGTTCCTGGAGCCAATCCCTCACAGATACAATGAGATGGCTGTATATTCTGTAGTTAAGATTTTTGGTCTTTGGATTGAGAAATGCTTGGTTTTAAGATCTTTATACTCTTTCTTAATAACTGTGCTTTCCTAAGCAAGTGAGCTAAGTTCTCTAAGCATCAAATTTCTCATATGTAAGGTGAGTAGAAATCCCTGTTTAATCAGTTTGTTGTAAGGATTAAAGAAGATAATGTATATTAGTGCTTACTGAATATTCAGTAGAGGGCAATGATGAAGAAGGAAAAATGATGATGATCAATAAAACAGAATTTCCTTTAGAGTAAGTTTGTAATTCCTTTTTATTAAATGGAACAAAGAAGTCCGGATAAGGTGTATTTCCCTGTAAAATTAGATAGTTTTTAACTACATCTTAAAGTCTCACTGTTCTGATTTTCGTAGTATTGCAGCTAGATCTGGACTAGGGGTGTTTAAAACAGGTCTATTTAAAACAGTATTATAAGAGTTACCATTTATTGGGTATATATTTTGCCCCATATTTTAGTATGTGATTTACAGGCAAGTTAAAAAACTGACTGAAGTCACATAACTTAGAAACAGCAAAGATGGTATTCACATCCATATCAAAACTCATGTTCTTAACCAATTTTGATAAAGTTCTCTCTAAGTTGCAGATTTCCCTTCAAGGTCCAGAGTTGCTAGTGCCAGAAATGTTGATGAATCTGGTATCTCAGGTGAGATTCGGTATGAAGTTGGTGGATAAAATTGGGCCAACTTTTTGGGAACCATAAACCAGTTTGTGTTCCCAAGTTCTTCTTTTCAGGATCAAATCAAACTATTCTTGTCAGTGAGTTCTGATTACTTTGCAGTAGTCATTTGAGGACACCTTGGAAACTAGCTTCTCTGTGACTCAGTATAATTTCTCTGGTATGGACCCTCACAACTTGAGTTTGCCCTGAACCACTCATTGTCTGAGGCCCATTCAAAGAAAAAACACAATCTCAATGACTTTCTGGAATGTTGATATGAGTGATGGACCACCCTACACCAACTTGGGCTTTTAGGATGTATCCAACTTACATACTGATTGGAGTGAAATCTTGACCTTGTGCAACCTCGCATGTCTGCTCTCTATTTAGCAGATAACACAACAAATTATACACTTGGTCCACTTGAAACCATTACCAACCATGAGTGGTGACGGCCCTTCTGTGAAGGCAAAGTCTTTCTGACTCTGCATATGCAAGCCGTTTTTATGACTGGTAATCGGAGCTGAAATATCAGTTGTTAACATCATATACATTCAGTTCTGGAAAAGGAAGAAAGTGTTATTGGGCCCTGGGTACTTCCCGAAACTCAAAATTCCTTTGTATGAAAAAACATCAGCAATCTCATACACGCCTCTTCTTCAGTTCCATACTGATGATTTGGTCAGCCTTGATCTTCTGTAAAAAGCTGCAATCTCTCTTGCACAGAAAAACAGATGAGAAGAAAAGCTGGCTCTTTACAAAGCAGAAGGAAAATGGCCTCCCAGGAATGGGCATGGAGAATGAAACAGATCAAACATATCTTTTGCTTATATATTATTAACATGACAGATGGAGGGTAAGAAGGAACTTCTCTCTCAATGCAAAGATTAGGAAGTGAGGTAAGGAACATATAGTTTGTGTAGAGTGGGTAAGTGTTACAGTTGGGGTTTCTTGCTTCCCTTGCGAGGAAAGAGGGACATGTCTATGGCGAAAGATATATAAATGTGTTCAGTGTATATATAACATGTATATACAGACTATCATATCATAACATAGCATATATGTATATAATGTATTTATGTGTATGGATATGCACATATATGAACACACACACATAAAAAACTAGATGACTGGTTGCATACCTGCTTTCCTAGTTTGATCGCATTACTTTTGATAGAGCTTTGTTCCAACTGGTACATAAATAATAATTTGGCATAGACCAGAATAAAAAAAGACACCTAATTCTGAGAAGCTTGGTCCTCAAATTTGAAAATCTATTTACATACTGAAGTCAGTTAGAGATAGGGTAGAAAAGTTACTGAAGCTGGAAAGTTGGGTAGAAGAGTTTTACTGATCTGATGAAAAAATCATCTGAGTGCTTACTATATTCAACATTTATGTTAAACTCTGTCAAGCAGAAATGTGCCACTAAAAGACATTACTTCTCTTGTAATTTGCCCTGAAATATCTGACAGAAAATGAAAAACCATTATGGCTACCTGGTAGCAAGTCCAATTACAAACGACTCCAGAGCCCTCTGTAATGTGACCTGATTCTAAATCGTCCTTTAGGATTGTCATCCGGTCTGCTGACCCTCTGCTTTCTGCTTACTCATGGGTAATTGGGAGATGGAAGGCACTTATCTGTCTTGTTTATGGCACTGTGCTCATTTGAAAACCGTTGCTCTACAAGCGCACAAGAAGGAGAGTATGTTTGCTGGAGCTCTAAATTCACTCACTGGAGTTAGTAAATCCGGGCTATTGCAGTTGGACAAACAGACATTGGGCAAAGGGGTAAGGCTAACAGGACTTCTTTTTTCTTAAAAAGAAAAAAAAAGCAATAAAACAAAGCTCTTCCATCACCCTCTTTTCCTGGCTTCTGTTATCTTATTCAATGAAAAGTACGAACTAAAGAAGAAAGAAATAAGAGAATAGCACTGAGGACTTAGGAAAGACCCAGGCATCGGTATTCTTAGCAGAGGGAGACTCTCAACATTAGCAGTAGATTTCAGACTCTCGATCCAGCTATCCTTCAAGGATTCTCCTGCTACCATCTGAGGTTCTTTTTTCTTGCTGTCCTGTCACTGCCCCTAAAAATGCTCACTACTTTTTTGCTCTGACAGGCTGCTAGGGAGTCAAGGCTTATTCTGCAGTGGAATCCTGCATGGGACCCATTTCATGTTGGCCTGGTGAACTGCAGCTTTGTGAATATTCCCTGCAGGTGACCGGCCAAGGGAGCCGATTTTCACAGACTGAGCGGGCAGTAAAGGAGTCCGTTTAGATGTAAGAATTGAATGTAAGGGTTTTAGGTTTCTATACATTTTTTATGAATTATAAAAAATAAATGAACACAAAACCACATCTACAAATAATCAGAGAGATCTAAAACCATGTTTAGAGTTGAAGAGAAGAATTTTCACCCCAGCAAGCATCAAGGAGGAGTTTTGCTAAAGTGCCATCACAGTCATAAAAGCAAGGATTTTACATCTTTTATTAGCACTTCTGATTTAGGAAGCTGAAAAGCACTTTGACTCATACGTGAAAATGAAAATACCCAAACCAAAACCTCTTTCTTTTCGGTAATAAATCTTTGTCTACTTCTGAGGGTTGTCTCATATACCTTTCTGGCATATTAGTAGAAAAACTTTCTTCCAAACGGAAGCAAATACCTTTACATGTGTCTTTGCAAGAATGGTTTGTTTCTTAAGCAAAAAAGAGTAGTATTCGGTGAATCCATAGGCATGTTGCTTCAATTACTTAAAATTCTTTAAAGAATTCAAATCACTGCTTTCCAGTCAATATAGTATTAAAGCGTCAGAATACTAATAATATAAGTAATAACTGGAAATCATATAACCTTGATAAATCCTTTCCAATTTAATATTACTAAATACCTGATGTTTTCAAGCACTGCTGACATGGGCATTCTGAGTTTCCTTTTACATCTGAAGCTTTGTAACATGGAGGCCCTTGCCCCAGCCCCAGACAGAGCCAGGGTTGAAATGATTGAGTCCTTACACTTGGTCTTGCCTTTCTCTTCACTTGACAGCACATCAGCCAGCAAAGGAGCAAATCAATAATAATGAAAACCTCCTCTTTCTCCCTGGAGTGTTAAAGAGAACAAGTTCACAGAGCAGTACCTATAGCAGTGCTGGCTGGTCCTTGACCAAGACCTAGCCATTTTGGTGTGGAATTGGCGGGGAGAATGAAAAAGGCAGTAAATAATGACAGTGGCAGAGAGTACAGCCCAGTGGGCTAAACACAGGCTATCTGAGCTCTGACATTGACACTGACAGGCTGTGTGACTTTGGGCTAATTCCATAACCCCTCTGTGCCTTATCTTGGCCACAAGCAAAATGGGATCTGGAAGCATAACCATCCTGCTTTCCACAGTTGTGGTATTAAATCTGTCTTTGCCAACTACTTTCAAAACCCAGGTGCCGGCGGTGGTCTTTTCTCCATTGATCTTCATTTTAAATCAAGTCGGCATTTAAACAGTCTTTATGAGAGGGTTTATTAACATCTAACTTGTTCTGATAAAGTATGATGTGTTCGAAAACAATAACAAGTGTAAATGAGACCAATATGGAGAGTGCAAAAGTGAATTAAAATTCACTGTTAATGAAATTCACTTTCATTTTTAAATGCTAAAAGGAATTTTAAGGTTTTTTTTGTCTAGGATAGTAGCTGTTTAGATGAAGTGTCAGCCTAGCACAAATTTCCCTAAATGAAGCCTGTACATACTCTTTCAGGAACTGCAATACGCTGATTCCAATATTTCCATTATCACCTCAGGGTCTGTTGCTTATGTTAAATTAGTCCTGGACTCTGGTGCTCTGTCCGCAGCGTCCCCTGGTGAAAGGACCACTGAAACGTCCTCCTGGCTATTGCCATGTTCATTGCTTGGTGGCAGCCTAATCAGGATACTCTCTCCCAGTGTTTCCGGAGGTTGAAATGATCTCAGAGCTAAAATTCTTTCAAAGGTTCCGAAATGTGTCTATTTTACCCACAGAATCCATGGGGAATAAATCCCTCAGTCTGTACCTCAAGTTCTTCACTTTGTTGGGACTTGGAAAACATTTCCTACATCGGGGTGGAGGCAGGGTCTGAAATCTTCTGTGCTTTTCTCCCTGTCCAGTGATTTTTGCACGAAATTCCTCCATTTTCTTCCCATGCAAAATGGAAACTTAAATAAAATTTAAAAACAAAGTATTAATACCTCAGCTTATAACAGTTGATGGGATGCTGTAAGAGGACGGGAAAGAGATGAAATTGAAGGATTGTGGGAGTCAATATCCAACGGCAAAGAAGGGGCCTTACAGGTGTTGCCTAAAAATACATGGGGCTGACGTACATAGAACAGTCTGTACAGATTCCCACCGCTACTGAGCTATAGCAGAGGGGGATGGGAGCACTCCTTTGCTTTGGAAACAAGTGCACACCCCCCCTCAGTCTTCACAGGAACACTTTATGATTTCTTAAGCTCTTCAAGACTTCCTGAGGTATTGATTTTGGTATCACTTAGACTATGTAAGAATGTCATGGTTGTCAAATGAGCAGCAGCGAGAGAGAGTCCTGCAAGATTGAGGTGGAAAACTGTAGCATTGGAACCAAGCAGGACCCTGAGGGGCCTTCTCGGGGACAGACATCCCAGGTCCCCTGCCTCTTCTTTGCAGGAAAGCTTTAGCCTCCTCCTAGGTCTTCCCCGAGTTCCGAAGAGCAAATTTAATCAGAGAAGTGAGAAAATTCAGAAACATAGGAAAAAAAGTAAGACAAAATAATAATAGTTTAGCCATAAAACAAGGTCAAAGACCTTTAGTTCCTCCTGAAGGGCTGTAGATAATATCCTGGGCCATATCCTTGGGCTGTTTTGTGGATACTGAAACCCCTACCAGGTGGAGGAAGTTAACTGCATGCTGACCACCGGCAGGTAGACCCCAGATAGGTTGGAACCAGAAGGTTAATGACTGAGATTCCTGAAACACCACCCTGTTATCTCACCACCAACCAGGGGATTGAGCACAAGCTGATCACACACCCCATGACCCTCTCTCTAACACTGACTGTAAAACCCCTTCCCTGAAAACCATCATGGAGTTGGGGGGCTTTTGAGCATGAGCTGCCTGCTCTCCTTGCTGGGCCCTGCAATAAACGCCATACTTTCCTTCACCACAGCCCAGTGTCAGTAGATTGGCTGTGCTACGTGTCGGGTGAGCAGACCCAAGGTTGGTTTGACAACAGCATTTGTGGTCAGAACTGATGAAGTCATGTCTCAGGACAAAGATAATTTGACATCTGACCTTTTATACATCTGCTATTGAATGTTGGTGGCTAAGGTCTCAGAGCTGTGCACATACAAGGATATTTTAGTTATGTGGAGGGAGGGAGCAAAGTGATTGTAGGTCTACTTCAGGCATGAGTGAGCCAGATGGGAAAGAGGAAATGCGGCACTTTAGTACTTTGAGGACTAACCATGCTCAGTGCATCATGGTTTCCAGGACTAAATTGCTCAGAAGGATTCTGAGGCTCTGCTGCTTGACCACAAGATCAGTGCTACAATATTGTCTCCTTTCTTCTTGTGAAAGAAACCTTAAAACATGATTTTCTGAATGGCTTTCTTCAAGAAATTTTTTTGTGTGTAACTCTATTTAGTCCTGTCTCAGTCATATCTTTAAAGATTTCCCTCTCAACCTATTTTCTTTTCAGTTACTATTGCCTCTAAATCCTCATTCTATTTTTCTCATTTTTGCGAAGTCCTTTTCTCACAGCCCTCCGTCCGCATTGTCACTGTTTCTGCAATTGTTTGTTACTTGCCCGAGCTGGCCGTGAAGATAAACCTGCTGGAGAGTGGGCATTGCGGACCTAAAAAGTTGGGGCTGTCAGTTGGTGTGGATTCTGGGATGATTCCAGCAGCCTGTCTGCTCATTTTCAAAAGAAAACACATTATCAGCAGAGTTGAAGCTGGTCTCCTTAGAAGAATAAGCAAATCTCTGAAGGCTCTTAGAAAACTCACAGATCTTGTCAGGGTAAGTTTGATGTTGCTGACAGATCGTCAGTTAGAGGGTGCACGTGTGAAAACAAATGTGGGAAGTGATTGGTGTGTGGCTTTTCGTAGGGGTGATGATGGCTCTCACCAGATTGGGAGACAAACTCAGCTTTGGCTGAAACGCAGTAGGGCTAGATTTTATTAATTTACTAAACCTCACCACCTCCTCCCTTTAACCCATGTCTATGGATTCCAGAAAAGTGCCATCATAAACTCAGTTAATACCACATCTTGTCCTTACTTAAGACTGCTATTGTTTATCCTTATGGCTTGTATTAGTTCTGTTATAGCAACAGGGCATGATTTAGACTGTGCTACTGAGAAATTAATCAGATTCATGTCTACTATAGAGTAGACGGCTTTGATTCACTAAGGCATGGCTCTAAGGGCTTATTGGTGATTATTTCAAATTTTTTCTTTTTTTATATTTAGTCAGAAAGACAATCTCTTTTTGTCCCATCTACACTGGAGCATTACTAGGGTGCCGCTTATGCATCAACTCAGTAAGATGCGTTGGAAAGAGCATCCTATGGAGGCAGGCTGACTTGTGCTATGCTGCCTAGAAACTGTGTGACTTGGGCAATTTAGTTATTTTCTTTGAGTTTCAACATCAGTAAAGTGGGGATAACAGTATCTAATTGCAATGTATTGTTATTAGAGAGGTCAAACAAAACAAACACAGAAAAACGTCTTTAGTCCTTGGCACGTAATTAGTACTTAATGGTTGTTACTCTATGTAAGGACCACCAGCACGACCACCACAACAAAAACGCACACTACTAACAATTTATTGAGAATCTGGGCACCAGAATTCAGTGATGAAAGACAACGCATTTAAGAGTTCAGGAATTTACAGCTTTGTAGCACAGGTTTATCTTGAACCATTTTCACAGGTTAAATTACTAGAAGTACCACTAGGATTTCCTCGTAATTCCTGTGTAACACAATCCAGAGGCATGGGCCTCTGAGTTTAATCTTAAGGCAAAAGAAGACAAGATATTCTAGTTGTTCTGCAAGGTTTAATTAAACCCATCACACAGGTAATTGAATATATAAATATTTCATTGAGTGATAAACTTCACACAAGGAACTCTTCTAAGAGTTGGTCATATTGCACTTGGTGACACTGCAGGTTCATCAGAGAGCTAATCTATGTGAATGATTGTGTCGCTAAGAAAGAAGAATGAGTTTAAAATAGAAATAAAAGTGACATGAAAGATGGCTTGGAGCTTGAATTGGACTCGTTCTTGAACTGCTTCTGATTTATACCTATTTCTTTTTCAGAGTGTAATTGTAATTTTTAGCATCTCTGCGCTTAAAAGTGCCAGAAAAAAATATCAGTATGCTATTGGAGATGCAAATGTCTTTATACGGAAAAAATCTTGGCATCATTGAATTACCACCTAATTTACAGGACTTTCACCTACATATCTGGATATGTGATGTTTCCAGATAGATAACTGATAAAAACAAAGACATCTTTATTTTTTATGAACCTAGATCTACATCCTACAACTATCATTCACATGCCTAATGAACTTGATAAAGAATCTTCTTTGTATCACAGAACAAAAATCATTAGACTTACCCTACTTTAATAATTTCTTTCTGTACTACCTTTTACTGCATCTTAACACCCAAATCTTGAGTCAGTGATGGTCATAATCAGTAAACCCCTCATACAGTATAATCTTCAGAAGTTGGTTTGGCTCCTTTCAATGCTGCAACACGTATATCTGCCAAATGCCTTTGTAGGAGAAACAGAGCCAAGGAAAGTGAGTGCTGAAAAGAAGAGACACCTGTTCCCAGCTGCAGAAGGTACTGGAAACTGCAGACTTCCATTCAGCCTGCTATGGTTATATTAAATGTGGATGGGGTCACTTTGTGTCTGCCATTCATCCTCTTCCTGTGCCTACGCTTGCACTTTAATGTCATATAAGGCTTTGCCTTAAAGTTTCCACATGTAATTCAACAGACAGTATGGAAGCACCAATCTTATTTCCAAACTGATAACATTTGGAATCCCTTCCAATAGTAGCTAAAGCTATAGTCTGCAACTGTCATTGTTTAGTAGATTTGCCTTGTAGGCTGCCTGATGTCTGTTGAAAACTCATCTGCTTTCAGACAATATATTAATATTTTGTAGCCTTCTGCATCCTGGTTCAAAGTCAAGGATAGAAAGGCAAAAGATATAAGAAGCAGGAATCATACAAATTCTAACCTGGTTTCCACAAGGTCTTGGGGGCCTCGGCTCTAAGCATCAACAGGGGGATATAAATATGGAGCATCCTTGGGAACACTCACTCTTCAATCAAACCCTGGTTGCTAGTCTAAAAATAGTACCCACATCTTAGAATTAATGAGTGTTAAAAAGACAATGAATTTAAAGAACATAACTAGTTTCAGGTATATACGAATTAGTAAATGTTAGTTATTGTTATAAATATAGTTCGATCATTCAGGAAATTAAGTTCCAACCTTCTTGGCTCTAGTAGAACATGAGTTAAAAAGCCTGCCCTCCTCCCACTGATCCCCACCCCCGAGCCCCATTTCCAGCAGTTAGTCTGTCTTGTATTTCCTTTAGATTTGCAAGCTGGAATTCGTTTTGCACTTAGAATGCTTGATGAACTGGGAAATGTTAATAAAGCAGCATCTTATTCACTTACTCCACATCAAAATGTAACAGACTGATTAAACAGAAAGAAGACATGAATAAAATGACAGAATACACATTAAATTTTAATCACTACAGGTTCACCTAAGACATGTAGCCGACATGCTGTAAAGGAGTTATATTTAGGTCATGGAGGTGGCAGTGTTGTTTAAGAAGTGGGTTGAATTCATCCAAGTTAGTGGAAAGGTAGAGCCAGGATTAGGGCATGAAGAATAAAGACATCTTTCTGATTTTTAACACAACCACTTAGACTTTTTGAGTCCCAACCAAAGCTGGATGGTGTTTTTGGTGTCAATGTATTTGGAATAAAATTGTGTATGAAATTTAAAGAAATCTTACTGGGGTCGAATCCTCTGTACCCCATAAAATTTAACTGAAGAAAAGTCCCCCAGAAATTCTGGGAGGAAAGAGACAGCTGAAACAGCCCCTCTCTGTCAGAGACAAGCGGTAAGATGAATTTCAAGGGACAAAATGTATATTACAGAATGCTAGGCTATCAATTAGTGCGAAACTATACATTTTTTTACCATGTCATTTAATTGATTCCTTCAGAGAAACTGCCATGTTTGTCAGAATGAGGGATAAGGCTATTTTAACTGCCTACCTAAAAGTGTTCAGATTCCTTAGCATAAAATTTAACGGAATCCACAATCTGAACCCAACTTGACTTACAGCCCACTTCTCTTTTACAATTTCAATACCTCATTTACCCAACAGAGTATCCACTCTCCTCAAACAGTGGGGGAGGGGGAGCGGGGTCATGCTAGAAAAATCCACCCCTGTTTTTTTTATGATCAAAGCGTATGTCGCATTCAAGGCTGAACGCAAATATCTCATTCCAAAACCTTTTCTGCAAATATCTCATTCCAAAATCTTTTCTGCTCTCGTATCATTTTATCTTCCAGGAAAAGAGGAAATAGTTTCTCCTTTCAAGCTTCTGACAATTTATCTATATTTATCATTTGGAGCTTATTACTTTTGCAAACGAAAGAATGTCAGTTGCCATCTGGCTCTACAAGGATTAGGTCATTAACCACTGCAGTTGCTGACCCTTAACACCCCCTGAAAGGAGTTCAGGGCAGAGATCAGTAATAAGGCACTCTGTGCTCTAGGAAAACTGGCAGAACAGGCCTTCAGATAGTTAGATATTTTCAGGAGAAGAGTTTATGAACCCAATTTCTTGCATCTTCTCATACCTAGAAAAGCACGAAAATTATTAACAGAGACATCTGCTCTTCATGACTAGCAGCAAACTTCTACTGAGATGTGTGCTTGACTGCATGTATCCCCTTCACCAAGATCATATATAATACGTACTGACTTGCCCTCCTACCTCTTGGGAGCAGTTCCTCAGAGCTCTCTGAGAGGCCGTCTCCTGGGTTAGAGTCTTCAGTTAAGCCCCCAATAAAACTGAACTCACAGCTCTCACATTGTGCATTTTTTTTCAGTAGACAGTTTTCATCTTTTATAATAAAGATTAACGTATATCCTTACTAATCTCTACAGTAATACATTGAAGAGCAAAGGACCTTGTCTTTTTATTATTGTATAACACCATAGGCTACTAAAAGTCATCTATTCATATATTCATTTAATAATTCACTTATTTGCTCTAAAAATGCTTTATGTATCATGAATGTTTGGAGACACACAGAGACAGAGACAGAGAGGTCTTGTTCTAAAGAGCTAATGCTCTAGGAAGAGACTATACACGTTACCAAGTAATGATGCTTTAAGTGCAATGATATTTGAGAAAGGAAATGATTCAGCATGATAAGAACAAAGGATACTCACGAGAGGTGGTAAGAGAAAGTAGAAGGGTTATGATGTGGTTGTGAAGCCTTTGTATACTGTGCAATATTTTGATTTTATCCTAAAGTTAATGGGCATTTGCTAAAGAGTTTTAAGGTCCAAAGTTATACTCTCTAATTATGTGAAGGGTGGTTCTTAGGAATTTGACCATTGAAGTAGTGAGCCCAGTTTAAATGTAGTTGAGGTTAAAAACAAACAAACAAAAAACAAATAATAAATAATAAAGCTCAACCTCAGACAGTAGCAAAGGTGATAAAAAGGAGAGAATAGATTTGGGAGCTAATTCTTATAAACGTCTGACAATGTCCAGTCATTCATTTGATATGCTAAGGATGGTGGTGAAAGAATTGAGGATGGCTCCAAAGTTCCGGGCTCAGGCAACTATGTGGTGATATTAATGGAGAAGAAACGCGTGGCAGGAGAGGTAGGTTTGGGAAGAAAAATAATGAGTTAGTTTTAAACCAGATGAGGTGTGTGTGTGTGTGTGTGTGTGTGTGTGTAATGGAGTTTGAAAGTCACTGGAATTAAACAGGTCAAACAACTGTAGGATTAGAATCTGTGGCAGCACAGAATCTGCCACCCCCAATTATGTCTCTGTGGCATATTAATTATTTTAAGCTAGTTATTTTCTAAGAAAGAGAAGACTTGGGAAAAACTCTGAAAATCAAGTAGGAGTTACACTTTTGTAAGAAACATTTACATTTACAAGGGAAATCTCCATTTGTAAATGTATCGCCCTTGATGGACCAGGAGGAGGCAGGTGACAAAACCTGTAGAAACTCTTTTCAGTGGAGAAGGCAATGATCGAAACCTGTGTAACAACCATACCCTTGTTTACTGTGCTTTTCCTGGTCGCGTCCCATAACTGGCTCCCCCCTCCCCCCATCAACATCCTCTTTTGTCTTTAGCTGAGGATGGTATTTAAGGTGAGGGCTTTGGCCATTTTGGTGAGTTACTCAGTTCTCCTGGGTCTCTCCCATGTACACATGGTGTTAAACTTTGATTTCCTCCTGTTAATCTGTCTCATGTCAACTGAATTCTTAGACCAGCCAGAAGAACTTAGAAGGGTAGAGGGAAATTTCTCCCTCCTTGACAGATCCTAAGTGACTGATTCACAGGAATGTGTAAGTTGACTGGTAAGGTAGGAGGGGTTGGGTAAGTGGAGAGGACTATTAGCCAATGGCAAAAATTCTTTGGAGAAAGTGTGTAAATTACCAAAGGCAAATCCATGAAAGCAACATGGAAGAGTTTCTGAAAGGACTGATCCCTCAAATCTATGAGTCATGAAATCTACCATAGTAGCATAAATTACTAGCATTACCATTGCTTGGTTAAGAATTGGGTCCCAATATTTCTATTGTGAAAAATGCAATTACATTACCTCGGAGGGAAAATGTACCACCAAGTACCACGTTAGCATCAATGATAGACCTTGATAAAAAAAAAAAAAAAAAGCCAGAGGAGAAAAATAAGGAAACTAACATTCACTGAGCACCTGTTACATTATGTCACTTAAATTGCACAGTCAACTTTGTGGTTTTACTATTTTTTAGAGATGGAAAGGTATATTCCAAGTGGCTAAAGGACTTGCCTTATGTCATACAAAAGTGACTCAGCTCCTAAAAAAATTCTCTTTCTATCACAACAGCATGGTAGTAGTAAGAATGATCACAGTGTTGAAAAACACCATTTTCCAGGTACTATGTACCGAGTATGGTGCTATGTGCCTTATACACCATGTCTTATCTAGTCCTCATAACATTCCTAAGCAGTAGGTACCATCCTGGTTTAAATACAAGAAAACTGAGGCCCGGAGGGATTGAATACCCTGACCATTATCATACAGCTAATGAAAGTGGTGATACAGATTCAAACCTGGATGGGACTGGCTTCCCAGCCCAAGTTTTTAACCATTATCCACACTGTTTCAGGGACCTGTGATTCCCAGATAAAGACCAAGAATTTAACAAGCTGATTTCTTTTAAACCTCGTGATTCAATGTTTTGGCAGCATCTTATTGTTTAAATATACCGTTAAGAAATCAGGTATTTTAACAATTGAATCCTTGCCAATGTCAGATCTCATTATATCCTACTACCCTTCACTCAAGAAAATTCACATCATATCCAATAGGATATAATATCTTATAATAGGACCTTGTGCTTCACCTGGCAGCTCATCTGAAGCTCATTAGGAATGTCTATTTTAATCAGGTGTCTATCTTGTTGCACCAAGGAAGAACCATCTTAACTATTTTTTGACTACTCCAAGAAGGTATAGTTGATTTGCAGTTGCATTTAGCATTGTCATTATGCTCTCCCATTGGAATGACTAATATTTATTCAAAACCGAAGACTTAAGTGTGCTGCAAAAGCAACACTTGGCTGTGACTTTCCCAGTCAGCAAAAAAGTGTAGCTGAGGCAAGTTGTTATATTAGAATGAAACACAAGAATATGAGACAATGTGGAATGCTAAGATTTATAGATGAAATCATGTTAATTATTTGCCAATCAACCCAAAGTGAACTATATTTAAAGATAGAATGGCCCATTAGACAGTCAATTAATTCCAAATAGATGGAATCAGATATCATTTGTTTTTTTCTTTCAAGATGGTTAAGAAATAACATAAGCATTTTCATCTCCTAGTGGCCACTAGGATATTAATGGAATATGTTTAAGATATTATCATACTTAGTATCATCCTGGATTTAGAATCAAGAATCAGAAGATTAACAAAAATTAAAGGTAGATAGGAAACCCAGGAATGAACTGAAGAGTCATGGAACAATCTCCTTGCATTCAGAATGTAAGTATTACACACATCATTCTCAAGCTGTAATGCTTCTGTTTCAACGTGTTCATGCAAAATGTTTCACCTCTGTTGCCAAGGAGTGAGAAAACCACTTAGTGTTTTAAAACCTTAAAAATTAAAGTTTTGCCTAAATGATAAAAGCTGTACTCTCATTATAAGTTCTGCTCTTTTTACAAATTATACTTTAGACTTTAGTTCCGTTTAAGTTGGGTTATTTTAGTGGATTCCAAGGAATTTTAACTGATGCCAGAGGTACTTGATAAACTCATAATTAATACCATGCAGATTATGGTGGTTTGCATTTAACTAGTGTTTATATTTACCACTTAATAATGTTTTCAATTCATAGATCATTGTTCTTCCAATGGTATCAGTGATAGAACTTCATTATTATGCACTGCACAGACAGTGATTTTCTTATGTTATGAAGGGAGAGACAACACCTGTCAATTTAAATGCATTATGCATGGTGCATAATAAAGTTTAGACAAATTGAGATTGAAATCAAGAACTATTGAATGAAGACTCCACCTACAGGGCAGGAAAGACTTAATTGGGAGTAAAAATTGCAATGTTATTTAATTGGTCATTAGCTGCACTCGTTTTGTATTGCTGCTGTAACAAACGAACACCAATTGAGCAGCTTAAACAACACCCATTTATTATCTCAGTCTCCACAGGTCAGAATTTGGGCACAGCTTTACTCAGCTGTGTCTTGGCTTGGTCTCGCAAGACCAGAATCAAGATTTCATCCAGGCAGCATTCTTTTCTGGAGGCTCTAAAGAAGAATCCTGTCCCAGGTTCTTTCAGGTTATCAACAGAATTCAGTTCCTTGTGACTGTAGGACTGAGGTTCCCTTGCAGCTGTCAGTCGTGTTTGTTCTCAGTTTGTAGCGGTTTCCTGCGTTCCTTACCTCATGGTCCCCTTCATCTTCAAAGCCAGCGATGACGAATCAAGTCCTTCTCACACATTATCTCTCTCCCTCCCTCTGCTTCATCCCTCTGTCTACATCCTCTCCTGCGGCATTTGTCTGACTTGACCCTTCTGCCTTCCCTTTATGCTCCTAAAGGCACAAGTGATTATACTGAGCCCATCCGGATTAATTTCTCTATTTTTATACTTAGCTGATGTAACCTCAATTCCATCTGCAAATTTTCTTCACAGCAGCACCTAAATTAGTTTTGACTGAGTAGCCAGGTGACTGGAGTCTTGGAGGGGACACCTTTTGAATGCTACCTAAGAAAACAGCTTATTCAGGTGTATTAGGCAACAAAGGGAAGAGTACAAGGAACTCTTTGAAAAGAATCCAATTTTCAGAGGAAACGAGTTTTATATTTTCTATAACTGTGGGGACTGAAGAAAAAACAAAGCACCTGAAGAATTTAAAATATGTCTCTTCCCCTCTTCCCACCAGCCTTCCCACACTAAAATTGATCACACATTTGGTAATATACAACATTTTTACTATACTTGGCTAACATTTCCATACCTCGTTAAAGAAACAGGTCATTTTGAAGCATTACGCATTTAATTATGTGATTCGATCAGCTTAAAATGGTAAGTTAAATTGTTCTCCAAACATTAAAACTTTAAACTGTGTACTGCTCTATATAAAATGTAACTAAATATATATTTAAAAAATTCTGTCGACAGAAAATAAAAAGAAGAAAAAGGGAAAGAAAAAATCAGGGAGCAGATGCCTCTCATGACATTTAGAGGTGACGCACAGACGTATCTCCAGTGCACTTTGACCTCTCCACAAAATATCACCTTTTTGTTAGACGTAGTGTCTGCACCAGTAGACCAGCAGGTGGTTAATGTTTCCACGGCTTGATGATGCCCTATTTGTATAGCTCCTTGGGTTTTTTTTCCATTTAGGAAAAAAAGTCTGTTTTAGGTATATTCCATAGGATGGAACAGTGCTTGTTTCCTAAAGGGCTTCTTTCTATAAGTTGTTACTGATTTTGTCTACTTTACAGAAGTGTTTTTTTTTCCCCTCTTGAATTCTCGTGGCCGACATTCTGCTCTTCTCTTACATGTCACTTTTGGCAGAGACTGTCAGTTTCTTTCCTGTGGCTGTTTTTAATCTTGGCTGCTATCTCTGCTCCCTGACACGTCTTCTTGTCACTGTTATGTTTCTTCTCTGCTCAACAGCCCTCTTGTCACCTATTCGTTCCCACTGTAGCAGCCATCTCTTCTTTCCTCCCAAGTTCTTGAGAGTAAAGGTTACCCTTATCTGTCCCTTTTTCTTGTTCACCCAGTTCACAGTGCAGTGCCTGAAATGTGCTCCCTCTTCAAGAATACCAATGTCATTTAAGTGCCAGATATGGTGTACATTTTTCCATCCTATCTTCCGGGGTCAGTGTGTTACACTGTGGATTCCCCTTCCATCCTTAAATGTTGAATCCTCAGATTCTCTCTTGTTATTTCTTACTTCTATTCTCACTTCCCACGCTTCTTCTCCCCCAGAGGACAGCATGGAGTCTTAGGGTTTTGGTGTCCATGTATGACAATCCCTCCCAAAAATGTATCTCCATGTCGAGACGTCTCTCCTCAAGGTCCACACTGACATGTCTATTTCTCTGCAGAATGACCCTGCTGTCACAGGTTGTATTCTCCAGAAGCAGATGCAGAGAACTGAGTTAGGTATGTAAAATTATCATTAAGCCTCGACACCTATGAGAGGAGGGGATGGGAGGAAGGCTTGGGCAGAGAGAAGTGTTGGACCGCGGTGCAGGCTGACAAAATCTCAGCCGACCCGACGGGAGGCTCCAGAGCAATTACTGCCCATCAGAGGAGATCTGCAATGTCTCAGAATAAGCAGGTTCTTAGACTCCCAATTTGCTCAGTTGCTAGATGTAAGCCACATTGGGAAAACTGTGATTCTGGCTGTCGCAGGCCGACCGTGAAGCAGCTAATGGCTGCAGGCTGTCTGCTGAAAGCATTCCCTGCAGCTAGGGAGCTAGTCTTTCCTTGAGGGAGGATCTGGGTAGCACATCACCATGTCACAATGCCTCCTGAATGTTTCCTAACTAAGTCAACCTCACATTTTCCTGATGTCCTCTGAGGTCTTCACTGCCCCTTGGTTGGAATTAATTAGACTCTCCCCAGTGAATTTATTAATTCAACTAAAATTTATCCAATACCTAACAAATGCCAGACCCTGTTCTAGACACGGGATTCATTAGTTCACAAAACAAAGTCTTTCCTCATGGAGCTTACATTTTAAACAAGTAATGAATATACAATGTTTTGGGAGCTGTAACCTCCTTCCCATTTCAGTATTTCCACGGGTGAGCGTAAGCCCGTGTGACTTTCCTGGCCTCTCTCCACAGTGGAGATTTGCTCTTTTCCTTGTGCTGCAGCAAAGCAGCAGCCATTGGGACAGGTAAGCTACACAAAACATCCAAACCAACTGCCTGCTGGGGTGATGAGCAGGGGACCCACTATTGGCTTTATCAGCACTAAAACTGATGTCTTGAAATTAATCCTCTTTTTCCTTCCTTTAATTTTCCATCTGATCTAAACGTGGGAGGATAAGATTGGGTATTATATTTTGAACTCCCTATATGTCAAGTGGAGAAGAATGCCAGGAAGAATAATAAGAGCAGGGTAAAAGGACAGAAGTTGAGGGGAATATGTGGTGGCTATTTTGTATACGGTTATAAGGAGATAGATCGCTGAAAGATGACATTTTGAGCAAAAGGTTTCTTGGAGGGACACAAATTCACTGGCCTGTGGAGGCCAGCACTCTAGTCCTCAGGTGTGAGTCTCTCTTCCCCACGTTCCTCTGTCTTTGATCTTGACTTCCACAGGGCTAGCTGGCTTTCACACTCAGCCGCTTCTCCAGATCCACAAGGACGGAGATCTCACCAAGCGTTGATCAGTGGAGTTTTCACTGGGGATGGGTAGGTGTTCACAGAGGGACCACATCCTTCAGCTTTGTAACCTTTAGCTGGCTGTCTGTTCCCATCACCACCTACACTCTACTCCACATTCTTATCCCTTTATAAAGGAGAAGAATCTAAACACTGAAACTTCTAAAGCCCCTAAAGTAGGGGTATAGCATGGAGCAAGGCTCACCTTCTATCACTCCCTAATACAAACTTACGGCATTTTTTTCTCATAATAAGACAGCTCTTTCTTTACGGGTCGTTTTAGTAATAGTTAGTTGGGCAATACTGCTTTCTCCACATTATTTCATAGCAAGAAAAAAAGTGTGGCATCCTTATTCAAAACTGTTTCACAAACCACCGCTTAAATCACAGGTGAGGGGGATCCAGGCACAAAGTTGAACTGGGTAACTTACACACCCCTACCCAACCTTCCCGGTTTGCCCCGGGCTGAAGGATTTCCCGGGACATAGGAATTTCAGGACTAGACCTGGGGAATCTCAGGAAAGCCAGAGTTTTCCGGTCTCCTTCGACTTAATCCCCAAATCTCCTGCTTTGAAAGTGCAGAGCAACTCCATGAGGGCCCTACTTAGAGTATACTTTCTTAGCTCAGTTCTAAGGCTCATTCCTGGAAAGAGCTGCTTGCTCACCTGCTCCAGGGGTGAACTTTTCCCATTGGGCCGCTTTTCCCTCAGGTACCTCAGACAGAGGTCCTGCTGAATGTCCAGAGGTCTCTCATATGCCTTGTGTGATAGAGATGCAGCTTTGAGGGGGTTTAAATAAGACCGAAAACAAAAGCAGGAACCAGTCCACGTCTTCTGCCATATACATTCTCTGCTCTAGGAAACAGTGCTGACTACTGTTCAGAATCTTCCAGCACTAGGATAAACTATAAATGGGAAATGCCTGTCCTATTCATCTCTTCCATATATATATTTCAGATTCTTTTCCCTTATAGGCTAGTAGAAGATTGAATTTAGTTCCGTGCTCTACAGTAGGTCCTCGTTCTCTATTTTATATCTAGTAGTGTGTCTATGTGAATCCCAAACTCCTATTTTATTCCCCACCCACCTTTCCCCTTTGGTAACCATAGGTTTTTTTCTATTGGACGTATTTCTCTTTTAAAAAGAGGGTTCCACCCCACCCCCGGCCCTAACTTTTTTCCCCAACTTCACTTTCTGGATAACTAGATAGAGATTTATGATGGCTGAATTTCCCAAACTAAAATAGAAAGATATTTGCTTCACAGAGTCCTTTGCACTTTGCTCCCCCAAACAGAAAGGAGCACTTTTGCTAATAGGGTTTAATTTTCTTGTGGTTACAGACATTCTGGCTACAACCATCCCACAGTAAAGGAAAAAAAAAAAGTGGTGCATGCAGTAACTGACTTGAACCAACTTTAATAGGGGCAGGAATTTCTTGGCGGATTTGGAAACCCCACCTGTTTACCCTACTCGCTAAAGTCTTGCTTAGCGAGAATAAGACCTCGAAAGTCCTAGCCTCCCCCAATGTCAGGTGTTCACATCTGCACTAGCGCGTCTAGCCCCAGCTCTGTTTTTGTTTCCTGCCATTAAATGTTAGCTCCTTCTCTTCTGCTTCCTTCCAGAAAAACTTTGTTTAACATCGACAGACTAGGAGACCCTTCCATGACTCTTGGGAAATTTTAGCTTTCTAGGAAAGTTTTCGGATGTTTTGTTCCCAGATCACTGCCTTGAATGAAGCTGGATTGTCTACCTACATTCTGTATCTCCTCGTTATACTGGTCCTCTCAAAATACCCATATGCTTAACATTTGTGCGGAAGTCTTTCCACCTTCCCCTTGGAAAAGAGCAACAATTTAGTAGGCGTTCCACCAATTCTCAACATTAGTGGACCAAAACAATATAATAATGATGATGATAATACTAATTATATCTAAACTTTTTTTCGAATGCCTTTTTTATCTTCATCATAAGAGGTCACTGAAATTGTGATGCTGTTCTAGAATCTATGATGTAAATTTACTGTGTAATTTCACACTATTTTAACAAAGAAACCATTAACTGAATATCTGCCATTGTTTAAAATTAAATCCCATTGTTGGCTGATTATAACTGGAGTTTCAGAATGATTAAAAGTTTACACACACACTTACAAAGACCCACTGGCTAAATTAGCGAATAGCCCATCCCTTTGGCTCTAATCAACTCCGTTCCAAGAACCTCTTTTTGTGTTTCAGTTTCTCAATTAAATATCAAATCCTAATTGAAATAATGGCCTTGAGTTTTGGTAGTTTTGGGATTGCATCTGTGTAATGCTGAAAAAGTTTTCTTAGAAGCAGTCTCTTGAGGAGTTGTATGTACGTACCTATGTTATAAATCCCATTTGAGTTACTTTCCTTTCAAGCTCTAGAAACAGGATTTATAAGGCCCGACAGACATTTTCTCTTTGTGGACTGAATTTTCTTTTCAACATTTTGAATGGGTGTCATCTGTCTTCAGCCAATTTGGATCCATTCTGGCTTATGTCAGAGTAGATGATGTTTCTCGTTAGTCTCAGCCGTCTGTTAATATGCCTTGTTTCCAGGTAGCAGAGCAGACTTTTGCCACCTTCATTTTGCCTAGGACTTACTCTAAAGGTGCCTCAGTGTTTGTTGACTAAAACTACTTTTTATTCAAAATTTCTAAGTTAAAACTTATAAAGAAAAAAATTCACTTCTAAAACCACAACCTGTCAACATGTAATTAAACAAATGTAAGTCTTTTTGGTTTCAAAGTGCTTCAGTTTTAAGATATTAGAAATAATAGCAGTAAGTGGATGTGAAACCACCAGGCAGTCTTTAAAGCAAACATGCTATGGTGCTACATAACACGGAAGCCAGGAAAATGGAAAGGAGATGGAATTATAGGGAATCCTGCTGTTCTGGGAATCGCCTGTCTCATAGTTTTACTATTATTCTTCTCACATTCGCTTAACTCTTATTTGTGTATCATATAGTTTAGCACTTACCTTGCTTTTTATTTTATGCTTCTCCTCGGTTAGGTTACCAGCTTCTGGAGGGCAGGGACTGTATCAAAAACTTTTATTTTTCTCTCTCAGCATTGCCTTACACCAAGATCAGCACTTAAAAGATGCTTAAAATTCTTGGTTAATTGATTTTTTTTTCCCCAAACTGACTGATAGTTATTTTCCCCCGCTCAATGGATTAATTGAAATCCATTTGCGAGCAACTGTGCATGTGACTCTGATCCAAGGGAGGAAAGCTTGGGAAGTCTAGGGTGAGTCATTCATCACGATGGAGTACAGAATGGGTTTCTTGTAGTAGGCTAAGGGTGTCTGATTATAGTATATTCTAAGTGGGTGACAAACAGACCAAATGATAAATGGGGTCATTTTACTATTCCATGGGAAACTTGGTTTAGGAACATAGACCCAGAGTCTTTTATTGCCCTATCGACCCCAGGAAATTGTTTGAAACCATATCAGGTAAGGGCCTCTGGTGAGGAATTGATAGTTACATATTTGGTGCAATAATGAGGCCCTTGTGGTTTGTTGCTTTCTGAGTCGTCTTATTAAGCTTTGATTTTCTATGTCAGGCTGTTCTAAGTGTCTGCCAAGCCAGGCTGACATTCCAAAACAGAGCTTAAACCAATTGAAAGCTCAGAAATATTGCTATCAAGAGACATAACTGGGGGCTGAATATCGTGACCTATATTTGTATAGGATTTTTACAGTGTTGGCAACCTGTCAATTTTATTTGATGGTTAACCGCCATGAAATGCTGTAGGAAGAAAGTTTCTGAAACTCCATTGTAAGGTTAAGGCTGTATTACCACACTTCCAAATCCCACAAGCCCTCTCTTTCTCTTACTGTTTGAATATTTATACATAAGCTTCCAAGGTAAATTAAACACCAATAAACTCAAAGGTTGAGAATCTATTTTATGGGAACATTAATAAATGTGAAGGTGAAAGAAATATTTAAACATTTTTTGGTAGGGGAACTATTTATACCGTTTTGTTTTGCTTAGGCAGAATCAGTTTCAGTTTGTTACAGTTTTAATGCCTGGATTATAAGAATAAAATTTATTTCAGAAATAGGAAGCAACAGTCTAAAGCACATATTGCCTTGCTCTTCTTAGCTTATCTCAATCCTATTCACTCTTAAAAATATAATGGCCATATCTCTCATTTCCCCCCTTTTTTTTAAAGAAAAACATACAAAGCATCTCTTTAATTATTTTTATTTGATAACACTTTTCAGATATAGGTTAATCTAAATCTGGTATCTGTATATTAATTTAAGAATTAAGGAATAATTTTCGGATTGCATCCTCCAAAAGTATGACCAAGTTACCAAATGCAAGACAGCACATGGATTTTATTTTAATAAAAATAATTCAACTTTTAAATAAAGAAGCAGTATCTTGAGCTAAGAATCTAAAACTACTGGTTTATTTTTAATTTTGTTGATCCTGCATTCATTTATTCACACTTATTTGACCCAGCTTTTGGAAATACAGAGTAAATAAGGCAAGATCTCTGCCCTCAGGTAGCACGTAACACTAAGTATAAGGGCTGATAGATATAAGTTCAAAGGTTGACAAGACTAAAAATGCCACAAGAGGAAAGCGTGGTTTACAGAAAAACTGATGACTGAGAAAGAAGAAAACTCAGCAAATTAAGATGGGTATTGTTAAGTTATAGTTATAATTGTTAGAAAAGAAAATTCTGATGAATGTGAGCCAAGTAAGAAGCAAAGACAACTTTGGTATTAGGAAGAAGGGTATATAAGCCTAGAACCGGGCCACCCAAGTAAGTCATTGCTGGTTGTTCAGAGTAATTGGCTAATCCTGGAAAGTACAGTTCTGTGTTAAAGTAATGTAAAATGTAAGTAAATCATGGAAACAATTGTTCTCTCACTTAATTTTTTTCTTGAATCAATTTTAAGTCTTTGGTAAGTGGTTAGGCTGATGCCATGATATGCAGTGCATACTGAATGTAGTATTTAATGTGTGTATATATACACACATTGTATGCATCTATCTATCCATCTATCTATCTATCATCTATTTATCACCCCTGGACAGTAAATCCGTTCCATTACTTTATAGATGTGTTATAATAATGATTCACAATTCTTGTCGAGAGCCATTTTCATAGTTAGATGGTCATTCTCTTTAAAGTTGTTGTGAACATAGTATGGGAAGGGGGAAATTTCCCCCTCTACGCTTCTTGAGTTCTTGTGGCTGGAATAATAAAAAAATAGACACAAGCCAGATTAATGGGAGAAAAAGAAATAAATTTTAATTCATGCTCATGGAGGTGTTATAAAAATGGAACCTAAGAAGTGGCCAAAGCAGGCAGCTTTTATACTTTTTAAGCAAAGAAACAATACATTTGTGAGGAACTGACAGGACGAAGAAACTTAGGCTTTGGGCGCTCAATTAGTGAAGAATCTAAACAGTGTTTGGGTTTGGGGTAATACACTTAAAAACAAATATGGTTTGTTTATACAGGCTTCTCCACCCAATTTCCCTGTCTCTGACAGTAAGGGTGTCCTTCCACCTCTAGACGCAGGGAGATCACCTTTCACAGGGGAGGTTTATTTCCTGCTCTCGGGGAGAAAGAACGGAGGGTCAGAGTGTCCCTCTTGCGTTGGCCATTTCTTAAGTAACTTGAATTCAAAGTAATCAATATGATTTTGTGGCATATTTGGAAGAGGCCCAACCCTGAACCCCAATAGCTAAAATGAAGAATTATGTGACTGTTTGTAAAATTCAAGCTGAAAATTAGATTTTTCTAAATATTCAGATAAGAATGGCATACGCTTGTCTTTTACTCAGTTATGTGGATAATTGGCATAACCAGTGAACATCTTTCTGTAAATTCCCAGATCAATTTATAGGTTCCGACTCTCATATGAACTCCAGGCCTTAGTCAGAATATTTAGTTGGCTGTCAAAACGATTAGAAATCATTGCACTAACTTTCACCCAATCATATATTTCTCTCCCAACCTGCTGGTCTGATACTCTCCATCTTTACTAAAGATCCCCTGCACTCCATCGCCTAAGTTGAAATGCTTGGTATTGGCAACTATTTATTCACTCCTTTTTCTATCTCCCATATCCAATTGTTGGATTCATTCTTATTGAATTCATTCTATTTATTTATTTATTTTTGGCTGCATTGGGTCTTCGTTGCTGCACGTGCTTTCTCTAGTTGCAGCGAGTGGGGGCTGCTCTTCGTTGCAGTGAGTGGGCTTTTCTCATTGCGGTGGCTTCTCTTGTAGCGGAGCACGGTCTCTAGGAACACGGGCTTCGGTAGTTGTGGCTCGCGGGCTCTGGAGCGCAGGCTCAGTAGTTGTGGCGCACGGGCTTTGTTGTCCCGCAGGATGTAGGATCTTCCCGGATCAGGGCTTGAACCCATGTCCCCTACATTAGCAGGAGGATTCTTAACCATTGCACCACCAGGGAAGTCCTTGAAATCATTCTTGACTTGTTTACTTAAATACTTCTATATACCGTCTTATCACAATCATGGTTCAGAATTGAATTTGTTTGGATTATTACAAATGTCTCTCTTTGCTTAACTGTTTTTCTCCACTTCATCTTATGCTCCATAATTCCAATTAAGACAAACAAAATCAAAGCAGCCCATGGCATTTCTCCTCTTGAAAACTCTTGGTTTGTTATTACCTATAGGATAAAAATTTAATTTCTTAGCAAACCATATTGAAGAGTCTGGTTCCTGACCAGAAAACCTATGTGTGATTTTTCAGTCCTGGTCTGGCAGGCCTCAGAGAGGAAGCTTGGTTTATAACCAATGCATTGCAGTTGAGGACACAGGCCTCCCCTGGCGGGCCACGTCCTTACGCTCTCTGCATTCCTATCCCAGGCGCCTACATTTGGACCTCTCCTTATTGGGGAGACTAGAAGATATTTTCCCCATTCTCACTCAATATTCAGTGCTTTTCCACTCCTGCCTTTCCCCCTCCTGCTTCCCTTCTGGGTCCAAAAATACGCAGGAGTCTTTTGTTTAAGGCTCCCTCAACAGGGAGACAACCTGTACTTCTGCGCTGATCCAGCCGACCCTTGACTGATGCTATTTCATGGGAGAAAATGGATCAGGGGGAGAGTTGGCACTTTCTCTGGTTTTAGCCTCTTACACTATCACAACGATGAAAGGCTTTACTGATACTTCAGTTTTCGCTCGTTGTTTTTGATTGGCTACTCTGACACTGCAAAGCTCAGCTCTTTCCAGATCACCTCGCCCTTCTGATGATTGACTTTGTGAAGGGATTAAGCATAAGGCCCTTCAGAAAGACGAAGAAGGCTGACAATCCCAACGGGCACCTTTGTGGGTTGCTCGAGGAGTCCACGGGGCATTCTAGAGGGACGCATGTGGTTTGTCTGCAAGACTTTGAGGGTTCTGTGGACATTTTGCCAGAGGGTCCTGGGAAGTGCTAGCAGAAGCTGTGGGCCATTCTTGCAGGATGCTAGGGCTTTTATACATGTTTTTTTGGTGCTGGGGGGAACGTTTGGTCTTCTCTTTAGCCTTGATTCTGGCTGAACGTACCCAGTGAGTCAGATCAGGCATACAACAGAAGGGCTCAGAAAAAGCGAAGGAAGCGGTTCCTCATCTACTGCTTGCAGCCTCCCCCAGCGGGGCTGGAGATGGTCAGTGGGTTCCCATGAGCTGAGTAACCTTAACCACATCCCTGGCACTGGTACACTCTCTGCAGTTCAGAAAGTTGTTGGAACTTCATAAGGGAAAAACAGTGCAAAACTCTTTGTGATTGCTTTGCACAGTGGGCCCTAAGAGACCTTAAAGACTTAATTAGATCCCCTCTGGAGGTAATCTTGCCAACGTTGGTGAAGGAGAGGGTCACAGCATGGGACACGGCACTACAGACCCTCTCTCTTCGGAACACCCTGACGGCAGCCCCTGCCAAGACAACAGAATGCAAGCAGCAGCCACTGCCCTCTGGGCATCTCCCCCACTGGGGAAGCAGGGGCTCCTCTAAACCAACTTGCCCTGTGACATCAGACCCGAAAAGCTGTCTGCCTCTGGCCAGCCACTCGACCTGGCTCCCTTGCCCACAGAATTGGCGGCCACATCCTGACAGGTGGCCCCTGTAACTGAAGTGGGTGTTCTCTCCACCCTTCTCGGGGGCCCTGGGGATAAGTCTGAGGACTTCACTCACTTCTGTCCAGACCTCTTGGCTTTTGAAAATAGACACTTAATAATAAACATTAAGCTGATGGCTCTCAGTTCCCAGGAGTGCCCTGAGGCCCTACGCCAAGGTTAGAGTTCAGAGGGCAGGCGCGGGAGAACGCGTTTCTTGGGCTTACTAGATACCAGCAGACAAGTGACTGTGTGTGGTCCCTGCAACCCCTGCACCCAGATGAGGGGAAAACAGATGCTTTTGTCTGGTTTGGGGTCTGAGGCCATCACCACCTGGACCCTTGCCCAAGTCTGACTATGGGTGGGTCCCTTTGGGCCCCTCTGAGCCTCCACCGTTATGGCGCCCATGACTGACTGCGGTGTTACTGGTATCGATGTAATACCTATACACGCTCCTGCTTGCCTTTGTCCTCGTGCTGGGACAGGGGTCGCTGCAGTCGGGGACATTTTGGCGTGGCCGTATGGAAGGCTGTGAGCCTGCTAGACTCACGGGCTATAGGTTGTGGCCTGGCCATGGGATTGGACCATTGGGCGGCCTCAGAGTGACATTTAAAACAACCCCTCTGTAAGGAGAAGACATTTGAATGTGAACCATTTCTGCTCTTAAAGTTGTTTTCTTCCCCATGTGTCTGCTCCCCAGACAGGCCACGAGGACATGACTCTTTCCTCAGTTATATGATTCACTCTATAATCTCTTTCTAAAGGAATACTGTTCTCCCTTCTCCTCTTTTTTTCCTTCTTCCTCTGACCCTGAACCTGAGGCTCACCAGGCCATTTTTTATTTAGTGTCACTGTACAGACTCTTTCCTCTCTCATCGGTGCTTTTTTCCCCTAGTAAACTCACGTTGAGCCTAAAGAAACCTAGCTCAAATCTTGTCTTCATTGTCAAGGCCTTCTTATATTCCTCACTGAGGACTTCAACTCTGAAGGATCTGTTGTTTCTCTAGCAAGAGCATTATGATAGCCTTTAGGTGGAGAAACAGGCATTTTTAAATCCAATGTGTGCCGTCCCAGTCAGTCTGTGTGTTTCCTTAGGAGAGGCACCGTGTCTCCCGCGGCAGCTTCCCACTAGCTATCTAATTTACATTTGGTAGTGCATATATGTCCCTGCCACTCTCTCACTTCGTCACAGCTTACCCTTCCCCCTCCCCATGTCCTCAAGTCCATGCTCTAGTAGGTCTGTGTTTTATTCCTGTCCTACCACTAATCTCTTCATGACATTTTTTTTTCTTAGATTCCATATATATGTGTTAGCATACGGTATTTGTTTTTCTCCTTCTGACTTACTTCACTCTGTATGACAGACTCCAGTTCTATCCACCTCATTACAAATAACTCAGTTTCATTTCTTTTTATGGCTGAGTAATATTCCATTGTATATATGTGCCACATCTTCTTTATCCATTCATCTGTTGATGGACACTTAGGTTGCTTCCATGTCCTGGCTATTGTAAATAGAGCTGCAATGAACATTTTGGTACATGACTCTTTTTGAATTATGGTTTTCTCAGGGTATATGCCCAGTAGTGGGATTGCGGGGTCGTATGGTAGATCTATTTGTAGTTTTTTTTTATTTAGTGTCACTGTACAGACTCTTTCCTCTCTCATCGGTGCTTTTTTCCCCTAGTAAACTCACGTTGAGCCTAAAGAAACCTAGCTCAAATCTTGTCTTCATTGTCAAGGCCTTCTTATATTCCTCACTGAGGACTTCAACTCTGAAGGATCTGTTGTTTCTCTAGCAAGAGCATTATGATAGCCTTTAGGTGGAGAAACAGGCATTTTTAAATCCAATGTGTGCCGTCCCAGTCAGTCTGTGTGTTTCCTTAGGAGAGGCACCGTGTCTCCCGCATCACTGTGTCCCTGGACCTTTGAACACAGGCAGGTAAGTAATAGTAGGTTTGCAACAATATTTGTCGACTAAATAAAGAAATAACAAATTCCTGAGTAGACTGCGGTTCTTTATCCATGTAACTCATCAACTAGAGTCATGGCATAAATAATATAGTTCACATGGTTGCACCCTCCTAATGTTCACTATTGATTAACATTGCTGCAGCTCTATCAACCAGCTTTCTGTAGAGGCTGGACTATTAGAAGCAGAAGAAATCTGAGATACCCTCTTGTGCAACTCTTTAATCTGAATGATGAGGAAACTATGCCCCCCAAATTAAGTAATCTTACCCATATCTCACAGCTGATTGTTGACACTATTTGTAATGCTTGTTAAGCACCATACTCGTTTTAATTATGCTACAGTTGATGCTTTGCTGTAAACAGGGAAGAGCCAACTTTTATGTATTATATTTATCACACCTCTTATTTGAGCCCCATCAGGGAAATTCGATTTATGTTTTTTAATAAACCTGGCATAATATTCAACCCACTAATAGTTTATTATCGCTAGTTTTTCTTTTATCTAATAACATGTTGTGGTAATATTGCTTTATCAATTTTGAATCTGTAAAACAGAATTTAATCAACCAATAATAATCCATAGTCCAGATTATTTTATCAGCTTGTTCGAGGCTTGAAAATATCTATTTCGTGGCATAGTTTAAAGTTACAATAGCCATATTTCTGTAAGACTAGAGCAAATTAGACTACTTTATTTTTCCTTGAAGAGATGCCTTGTAAGTGGTTATTTCAAAATGTATATTCCTGTTTTTTATCTTGATATTCTTTATCGAAATTCAATGAAGTTGTTTAAATATTACTTAAGCAACTATAATATCTATATTTGTTTTTTTAAATTTGTGCCTTTTGGTGGGGTTTTACCTCTAGCCTTTCGAAAGTCTTCATTTATAGAAGTAAACAAATATGTTCATTTCAGGTAAAATGTAGTTACCAAAGCAGTTTACAGACTCATTACCATTCCATCTTGCAACTATTAGGCTCTGGTTCAGAAGAACAAAAAGAGCATTCATAGGAAGAAAACCTGGGTTGTCATCCAGCCTTCATCTCTAAAGAGCTCTGAGATTTTAGATAGCTCATTTAATTTATCTGTTTTCAATGATCTCATCTATTAAATGGATTTACTATCATTACAAGGCAAAATTCAAAAAAAAGAAATCAATGTTACACTAAATTAGCTGTCATCTTTGTCTTCCTCACTGAGACAGCGCAGTGGAGCCATGCTGCCTGAGTTTGTCATTTATGAGCCATTACGCGTTACCTAAGTTCCCTGTGCCTACGTTCCCTCCTCTATAAAACAGAGGTAGTGATAGCATCTATCTCATAGGGTTGTCATGAGGATTATGTGAGTCATTACATGAAAAGCACTTAGAGCAGTACTATCATGGGGTAATGCCTCTTCCTCTCTTGTACCTACCTGCCTATTATCTATTGCTGTAATGACATAGATTTACAAAGAAACAGCCAGTTCACAAGTCTCTTATCATAGCTGGAAATAACTTGGAGAGAGAGAGAAAAAGAGAACTCCAAGGGGAGAGGAGTCCATCCATGCATACTATTCCCCCCTGTCAGAAAGAGCATCTGCTGCGGATTAAGTACATGACGGGTCCTTACGGAGGCAGTCTGGTGCTGAAATGAACAATCACAGAATCAATATACCTGGAGAAGGTAATCCCTACCTCTGCTTTACCCAGTCCTGATACTCTGAGCTCTTATCCCAGTTCTCGAATATTGTCTCTCTTTTTCCCCTTTAAATCAATAAAGAACTTCAAAGATCTTTTAGAGCTATAGATTGAGGCTGTAAATGTTTCAAATTTTTAAAAGATAATCATAGCATTGAGGCCGCTATGCATTCAGGTTTTAACCGTATCCTTGAAGATTTTTTAAGTACAAATATATAGGTTCTTTCTCTAAATGAAGTAGGGAACTCTAACAATAGCAGCAAAAGTAATTCACCGTTCCTGAGGCCCAACCATGTACCAGGCCTGATACTAGAGGTTTTATAAGTGTCATCTAAATAAATGAACAGCACCATCCTCTTTGGTATCGTTACCTGCACTTTTCAAATGGTGAAATTGAAGTTCAGAGATCTAAGTAAAATGTCCAAGAATACAAAGATACAAAGTCAGTAAGTGGGTGGAAGCAGAATTCAAAACCCCGTGAGTCTGGCTTAAAAGACCGTCTTCTCCAACAGTGCCCTACAGAGACTCATCTCCTAGGAAAGGACAATGCGTCTCATCCACTTACTGATTCAGTCTTCACAGACAAGTCTAAACGGGAAATGGTCACAGCAGTTGCCGCTCTTTGTATGACGAATATAATGATTCTCATTCATGAAATAGGGGCACTAAGAAACAGCTTCCCAGGAGTTGTGAAGTTTAAAGTTTTGTGTATACCGTGCATGACTGGTACCACAGTATTGAGCAAGCTCAGGCATGATTGGCCTGATTTTCGAAATAAACTGTCCCGGGAGAATAGGTTACTAGGAGCTAGGTGACCCATTCAGAAGAAAGTAGCATTGTTCTTGTCAAAGTGATCATTGATTTTTCTCTCAGGTTTCTGTAGGGAGTTGCAGGATAAATTTCTATTTGCTACAAAATGAAAAAAGAAAAGTGTTCTCAGATGGACTTCTGTGTTTTAGAAATACAATCTTGGAAGGGAAAGGAAGTCTAACAGAATAATCAAAGTTTTCTCAAAGGGTTTTTTGAGGTTTCTCAAGACAAAATGCCTTTGAAGAAAGGAACTAACCAATTCCAAATTTCTTTTCAGTTGTAGGAGGAAAAAGGATTTGTAACAGCAATTGAATTAGAAGGAAGTCATCTTTTCAATTAAACTTATGGCTATATCGTAATGTAATTTGTTATATACTTGCATTTATTCCCATATCGACAGAAAGCTTTTCAAATTTGATGGGCCAAATAAATCATCAGATCTTTGAAATCAAAGAGGAACACAATTTGTTTTATTCAATAAGAACGTGCTACCCAGGACTTCCCTGGAGGTCCAGTGGTTAGGACTCCGCGCTTCTACAGCAAGGGGCACGGGTTCGATTCCTGGTTGGGGAACTAAGATCCCACACGCCTTGTGACCTGGCCAAAATAAAAGGGGAATAATAAAAAGAGAGGAAAAAAAGAATGTGCTACCCATAGCCAAAGGGTCATAATACCACGATGTGAAGCATTAAACAGAAAAGTAGTTTGCAATTAAATCTTTTTTTCTTTCATTCTTGTCCCTTTTAGTGACCTAAAGGACTATTTTAAGTAATAAGCATTTTCTTATAAACATTCAGAGTGGGATCCAGAGGGATTCTCGTCAAGCCTATACGGGTTTTGTTTGGAATATGCTATGAATATAATTCATGAAAATCTTAACCACATTGTGCACTCATGTTTGGAAGCCATAGACAGGGGTAATTTTTAGAAAACCTGCCTATTTCACTTCCCCACTGCGGAGGATCTATACTGCCTATGGCCACAACTCCTTGAGCTGCCTCATCATCTGTAGGTCAAAGATGCATGTTTAAAAAGCACCAAAAGCCTCACTTACAGGACATCATAGAAAGTAAGAGCTGGGAAGACATTGTTAATGTCTACTGGGTAATTTAAATGAGTTCTCAAGATAAGCACAGCAACTGCAATACACGTTCATTTGAGGGATCACAGTGGCTCCCAAAGAGCTCTCAGGGGCCGTCAGGTAAATAGCATTGTAAGTGGAAAAGACGATGTAGCGCAGTGCGTGACAGGTACTGAAGGTGTTGGCTTCTTTTTCCATGTCTGATATGCTCCCTTGTGGCACTCATGGTGTTTGCTATACTTTGCCCCCTCTGCCTGTGCATTAACAAGTCCTCCCATCTTTTCACATTGTTGTGACATCGAGCATTGTGGGCAAGTTACGCTTTAACCCACTGCGGAGAAGGAAGGAAGCGCAGAGTCAGTTAAGTGGGCATAGAGTGATTGGGCCAATAAGCGGAATGGAGCATCCATGGGCACTGGCAGAAACGCCAACTTCTACCGATGCAAGAGAGAAAAAAAGTTGACTATGAACTCTTGAATATTTCACTGAACTCACACCTGAAAGGGTCTTTAGGAAAGATTCATTCATGTGATGTTTCGAGGAACTTTACTGAAGAACTGAGGCCCTTCTTACTGCTTATACTGACTCTAAAGCCCTCTGTGCTATCCCACTCAAAGAGATATTGGCTTAATAAAAACAGAATAATTTTTTTATAACAGTGTATTAATATCTTCCTTCTCTCCACTGACTTCTTCCTTTCCATGGTTTCAACCTTTGCTTTACTGATGAAGATATTCATTTGATATTTTGGTTTCGGTTTGCCAAGAAAGCTCGGGTCCCATTTCTCTCCTCATAGATCTCCGTAACATGATGAATCACTGTTTGAGCTTTAGCGAATTTAAAACTAGACTTATTCTTCCCCAAAGATTCTGATTTGCATCATTCCTGTTTATAGTAATGATATTAATATTTGCCTCAAAAATTTTTAAGTTAACTTTGAAGTCCTTTTCCTTCACATTTCAGATTCAACCTATCACTGATTTTCCCACAAGTACTTAGATTTCCAGTTTAAATTTATATTTCAAATTTCTACTCCTGCTTTTGCCATTTGCCTCTAAAATTTCATCTCTGATTCAAGAAAAATAAGAGCCTTCCTAAACTGTGTCACTTTTCGACTGATAAGTTAATAATAAATGAAAACAAAATACGAAAGCCTCGTTCTCAAATTCAAGAATTTAAGTTTCTTTAAATTTGGCTGAAATATTCACTATGCTTTTAAAAGTACTGCACTCTGATAACTCCACAAAGTGAATTATAATGCGTAGTGTGTCTGTCACTAACAAAATAAGGTGTACATGTTAATCATGGTTGGATATATTCATTTATGCAAGAAAATTATCTTGCAACTTTTTTTTTCAAATATAAGAAACTCATAATTTAACAGAATATGGAGTAGGAGAAAAATTAGAGAGAAGTTTTTCTTTCAGATCAGTAAGAAAGTGTATGTTGAGAGAAAATAACCTATATCAGAGTAGGAAATTTGGACCGCATTAGGCGCTAACAAGGATACGCAAATACAAGATGTCCTCCTTATTTTCAACCCAATTCCTGAGAAAACACATGCATATCAAAAGCAGCCAATTAAAATGTAAGATAGTAAATAATTAAGGACCAATAAGTGGAAGCCCTAGTTCTTGCAGAAATGTTATGCTGGGTGAATCACTAAGCATCCTATACAATGTCCAACAGAGAGATGTATGTCACAGGAATCCGATGTAATTCTAGAACACCAGAAGGATGAAGTTGTAAAACTAGACTTATCTTTAAAAACATTCTTTTGAAACATAAATCATCACACTGTAGGCTTTAAATATCTTACAATTTCATTTGTGAAGATAGGCATCACCTTTGGGTGATAGAGGGTTGGATCCTATGAATCTGTGTACAGGTTCACCAGAATTTTCCAGTTTCTCTTCATGATCATGGATTGCGAGTGACTGAGAATGCTGGATCAGGGAGTTTGAAGAGAATAGCAGAGATTTGAGAGAGTTTTGCAGAAAATGGAAGACAACATCAAGGAAGAACGAATAATGGAGAAAATGTGCATGTATGAAGTTTGAATTACAGTTTTTGTTCTTTTCTCTCTTGCTGCTCCTTACCTGCTTCCCCCTCCCCTCCTCCTCCTCTTTCTTCTTATTTTAGCAATTTTAAGCAGCTCTGATACAGAAGCAAAAAAGGCAGTTCCATGAAGGTCAGGGAGTTACTGCTGAGCGTTACCCTAGGACAAGGGGATTGAGGGTATTGACAAAAGGTTAGCTTAAGCGGAAAGACAGTGAGAACTCAAGGAGTTTTCAGCTTAGGAGAAAATGACAAGTTCAAGGACCCTTGAGGGGCAGGACATTATAGGCAATGAGGACTGCAAAAAACCTGCAATAATAGCCACTGCCCAACAGTGGCTCTTTGTACACCTTGTTGTCATCCATTTTTCTAAACAGGTACAGCTCAGGAGGACTGAACTGCAGCGAACTGTCAGTGCTGAAGGACTGGCTGGCTTCCAGGCCCTTCTTGTTGGTGAGCTTGTCGGACCATTACATGCTGATTACAGTTTATTGATGATGCCTGCAAAACTGCTTAACAGGCCACATGTAGCATCCCTGAGCAGTGGAAGCCTCACAGCTGGTTCGTACATTGTGCAGCGATTCTGCTTTCTATACTCCATGGTGCTGTTTCAGTGACACGTGCCCCATAACTTCCTGAAGGATGTGTAGCTCTTGATGGATTTACTTTCTGGTCTCTAGATGTTTCAGCCCACATTGCTACCTAAGTAGAAACTCACAGAAACTCTGTGTACTCACTGGTATTTCTTCCTTCTGTAATACAATGTGTTTTTTTTTTTCAATCTCCCCTGACTACAAACAAGTTTTTGAACAATATTGTCATAGTTGAAAGATGGTATATGAGTAAATTAAAAATTGGAATCCTTGAAATTCAGGCTGGGGTGAGGAAGGATATGTGTGAACTAAGCTTGGACTTTTGTCATCTATTTTATTTGTATCTCAAAACTCTGGAAAGATTATAACCATAAATATTACAATATGACCAAGATACAGAATTAGTTATAAAGATTCTCTGAAATTTTATTTCACTTATAAGACTGAGGCATTGCTAATATTATGTGAAATATCAAGAGTTATTTATATTATCCTATTATCAAACTTTTTGCAAGTGCCACTTAAGGTTTATGTAAATATTAGAAATAATTGCAAAACAAGAGGTCAACACTAAAATAGACAAGGTAACTCCAAAAAAGAGTTTAGTTCTGCAGATGAATGTTTCTGTTATTTTAAGAATTACTAAATGTGCAAGCACTCGCTTAATATTCAACTTCTACTTAACATGCCACGCTTATCTTGTATCCTACTAGCTAGGAACACAGTGATATGTGTCTTCATCCTACGTCTCTTAAAACAAGAGCTTGCGATCTAGGCGATCTGTGCAGTAAATTAGCTCCTGACCACTAGATGGGGCTATGAAACCTCTTGAGTTATTAACAGAGCTCTTGCAAAAACATTTGCTTTTCTTGAATGGAAAAAAATTTTCCTTGAAAATTTCTTAGTCTTTTTCCTCTCATGTTTAACCCCACCTCTTACTGATGATTGGAAAATGCTCCAGATTCTTTGTAATAGTGACAAAGCAACATTACGATAATGACATGGAAGTGTAATCATTATATTATGTGCCAGGACGGAAATGGATATATTGCCAAGGTCACCTTACAGTTAATTCAGACTCTCCACTAATAGTAATAGGTTCATCATGGTGACATACTAACAATTCTTCCTTTCTTCCTTTCCCTATTTATTGGTCCAACACACAACTCATTAACTTCATCTATTTGGACTGTAGACCACACAATGCTTCTAGGACTTCGGGGGCTATGAAAAGTGTGATTATATTTGGTGTGGGTATATAAACCACTACCAGTATAACAACCACACACAATAATTTTTCTTTCCATCTTATCAGTTCCCCATCAAGATTAACTTTGTGATAATCTGCAGGTCCTCATGATTCTGGAGGAATGAGGGTCAACCCTGAAAAATGATTAGCGTTGCCTATGAAAAACTGAGTATAATTCCACTATTGTGCTACTTAATGCTTACCTTTACTTCAAAAGAACGATTTATTTCACTTTAATTTAGAAGCAGTCATTTCACTGTTTTGGATTTCACCTATTATAACCAGCAAAAGAGAAGAAATTCAATTTTCCCAAATACTTTGTACTCCCTGGCAGAGAATATAATGCATAAAGTAGCCATTCAATAAGAGCTTATTATATAAATGAAAGATTCAAGATACCATGATTACATTTGATATTATGGAATCAGTGCAATTTCATTTGTTTGTCTTATTAGTGTCCAAATTTTAATTTATTGAACTATCATATAACTTCAAGTAACAACTAGGTTTTAAATAATATTAGATGTGGTATTCCATATTTAAGACAGATTTAGGGCTACTGAAATAATAATTTAAAATCCAAGGGACCACTATGTTCCCCATGATTCAGGTACTTGAAAAAGAGATTCATGGACTTAAGTCATTTTAATCTAAGGTCTTTCTTTTGACTCTAAGGTCACATAGAAACTGGTAAATGGACAGAAGTGCTCAATGTCAGTCAAATATTTTTGATGGAAAATATTTGTGAAGAAAGACATAATCAGAAGGTTTTTTGTAAGAAGTTAAATGATTTTGGTAGAGGAGGGACATACAATGGAAGGATGCTTCACACAGATTCTTGCTTCTAAAATGAGGCAGTCTTAGAAAACCATAAATAAAAAAATCAACCATTAATCTCTACTGGTATTCAAACCAACCTGATACAAATATAGGAGCTAAAATGAGTCGATTTTTCTTCTGAGAGTAAATACAAACTCAATTGCCTTTCAGCCTATAAAAGGCTTCTAAGGAATGCGATGATACCTGGGCTCACACAAAAGAAACACGTTAAAATCTATGTTTCATTTTCAAAATGAAACTAGCATACTCCCCTGATTTTGGCAGCAAGACAAATTCATAACAGAACATTCAGAAAATGCAAAAATCGCAAATGAGAAAATAAGAATTACCCATAATTCCATCACTCAAAGAAAGCAACTTTTAGAGTTTTATTTATGTGTTTGTGTATTTGTGGGACCATACTGACCATATTTGTCTAACTTGCCTTTGCTCTTTTTTCATGTAATATATAGAGAGCTTTTAAAAAATCATTAATCTACCTTTTAAAACATGATTTTCAAAGCTGCAAAGAATTCTATTATATAGATATACAATGATAATTTGACCAGGTATGCATTTTAGATGATTTCTTAATTTTGACTATTGCAATCAGCGCTACAATAATTATTTGTTGAGTTGATATATGGCGAAAGTCTGTCTCAGAATACCATTTTATAAATTAATTGTTGTATAATGTTTACATGTTAAAAGATTGGTGCATATTACACACTCAACTGCATTTCATTACTGTCTTTTAATATGTAAAAAGGGAAACCTGGTACAGCTCTCTTATTCTTCCATTGACACAGCATGATGGAAACAACAGGTGCAGGTAAAGGGTTTGTTCAGTTGTCTTTTTCAAACAGTTGGCAGAAATATATAAAGATTATGTCTATCTATACTTTCTAAGGTATTTGAACTCCTGATTTCTGTGGAGAACCCAAACACAAAATAATCCACCCAACACAGCTACATTTGTAAGCCATATCAAGGCAGGGTTTATTATAGCAGTGAGTAAAGAGAATTAATGTAAAGGCACAGATGCCACTCCCAGTAGGCCTACCGACAGTAAGCGTTTTACTAATTTTCTCTATTTGCCCATAACTTCAGCCAAAATCCCATTGTAGCAACGCTCCCATAAACTTACTTTCTCTAGAAATGCAATGAAATAATGACAAAAGTTGTACTGTGTTCACCAACACAGTATTACCAAGCAACTATCATTAGCTGATTTCCTTATGAAACTATTTTGTTATTTTCTAAGGGAGAATTTTTAGCTCTGCTTTTTTTTCTAACTTTTTATTTTAAAATAAGTTAAAACTTAGAGGAAAGTTGAAGGATAGGTCAAAGGGTGAATACCCATAACCCAGATTCCACAGTTGACGACATTTAACCACACTTGTTTTATTGAATTCTCTAGGTACCTATTTATACGTATATCTGGCAGGAATATCACCTAAGTGATGATGTTTTCTTCTTGCTATACTTTATTCAATAGGTGGTTATAATATCAATACTCCCATTCTTATTCCTGGTGACTTTAACTCTGGTCACTTCATTAAAGTGATGTCTCCTAGGTAAAGTTACTCTTCTCCCTTTGTAATGAATAATTACTTTGCATTCTGTGGGAAGACACTATAAGAGTATGTAAATTTAGTTTTTCTTATCACACTTTTGCCCACTAGTTTTAGCATCCATTGAGGATTCCTGCTTGAAACAGTTGTTACTATGGTTTTTGCCAAATGGTGGTTTTCTAATTCCATCATTCTTTGCATAAAATGCCAACTAACACTACCATCCTTTATTCTGATGCTCGGATCTGGCCAGTGGAGTAGCTTTAAGCTGGTTTCAGTGTCATTTTTAACATTTTCCTGTCATTCTTTGAGGACTCCCTTGTTTCCTAGCACATCAATATTTTCTAGGTTCATTTGTATTTTTCTTGCTCTGGTCCCTGAGTAAGCCGTTCCTCTACTGAGCCTAATTTCTGTTAGTGCAGAAATATATTTAGAAACCAAGAAATAATAAGCTGGGTGTGTTTATTGGCCCTGAGTTCACTATTTCCAGTCCCACTCAGTTGGCTAATTGAATGAACTAGGAAAAAAAATAATGTGTATGTGGTATATGTGTGGGTATATGTACATGCATACATTCCGACACATGTATAAACACATTTATATCCATGTTTCTCTCTCTCTCTCGCTTTAAATTCACACCAATGCCTAAGTTCACCACAATACCTCCAATTCCAACCCACATCTACAGTATACATTCCAGCTTTGCTCGTGTTTGTAGTTCCCTTTTCTGACAGTAAGAAACCTGACTTCCATTTGCCTGATTTTCAATGCCTGTGAGATTAATCCATTTAAATGACCCCTTAGGGCTGCTGCCACTAACCTCCCCCAGCTGTCGTTCCGCAAGGGAGCCCAACCCGTGTGGCAGCCGCCAGCAAGTACTGGAGAAGGGGTATGACGAAAAGGATGGAAACGTCCTCAAGATTGCTTTGGCTCTTCGGGGTCTTTTGTGCTTCCATACAAATTGTGAAATTTTTGGTTCTAGTTCTGTAAAAAATGCCAGTGGTAGTTTGCTAGGGATTGCATTGAATCTGTAGATTGCTTTGGGTAGTAGAGTCATTTTCACAATGTTGATTCTTCCAATCCAAGAACATGGTATATCTCTCCACCTGTTCGTATCATCTTTAATTTCTTTCATCAGTGTCTTATAGTTTTCTGCATACAGGTCTTTTGTCTCCTTAGGTAGGTTTATTCCTAGATATTTTA
>NC_041220.1:3971552-4013603 GCF_002837175.3 Physeter macrocephalus
AAACTGATTCACTTTGTTGTAAAGGAGAAACTAACACACTATTGTAAAACAGTTATACTCCAGTAAAGATGTTAAAAAAAAAAAAAAAAAAAAAAGAATGGAAACGAAAGCTCTCTAACGGCTTCCGGACTAAATTACCCAAAGAATGAAGGAAGAAAGAAAGCAAGAGAGGAAAGAAAGAAAGGTTATCTTTATTTAATGGATAAATAATTTTGGGGGGAAAACCCCCCTTACTTTCAGCTTTTCTTTGAGTGGTTTTATTTCAATCAAACTAGATATATGACATTGGAAGAAAAAAAAAGCCTCCCAAAGAGCAAGATTTAGGTCTTTGATTAATAACGAAGGCCAAGGTCATGTGAAATGATCTGAGAATAAATGCAATTTATCTCCAAGTCATGATTTTTCCCTTTACAATTTGATCAGAGCCGCATAAAACTCCAGGGATAGATAGCTGGCCTACCTGGGGTTATCCTTAATTCATTCTGATGTGGTCAGTTTTGTTTAAATGATATTCAAGCATTAATGTTAACAATCAAGAATACAGACTTTTGATTTTTTGAGCTGTATTCACTCAGGAATATGAGTTTCTTTTACAGAACATCAAAGATATCCAGGGCATTATTTGATGATCAGCTGATAGAACATAATGAAATAAAAGTTGTCTTCCCTATTGCTTAATAAGTGGTATGAAATGGAATTAAAACTTAATAGATCAAGTGCTCAACTTTTGACCATTCAGCAGGGCTGCTTACCGAATTCTTCTATGGCACAGAGGAGTTGAAAGCAAAGAAAGAGAAACTGGAACAAAAAAAGAGGAGTGGAAAGCAAAGAAAGAGAAACTGAAACCAAAAAACAGAGTATAAATTGAACACTGTTTTGGAAGAATATTGCACACAGGACTGAGTTACCTCAAGGGAAGAAAACGATTTTGCAATCAAATTCAGTTATTAACATTACGTTAGAAGGTTACAATGAATGGGATGTAAGCATGCGTACATTGCCTTTTCTAGTCTGTTTACTTACAAAGATCTGGTTACAAATGATCTTATATCTTCTTGCATCGTTATCAATGTTTCAAGCAAAGAAGATTGAATGCTATGCAGTGGTATTGTCACACAGTTTTGAAATTGTTGACATTTATTCAAAAAAATTTATTGAATGCCTACTATGTGTTAGGCATTATTCTAGTTCCTTACAATACAGTGCAGTGATAGATAAGATATACAGTACAGTGATAAATAAGTGATAAATACTCTGTACCCTTATAGATCTTCATTGGGAAAGAGGCAGACAATAAACACACTAAATATACATACACACACATACACATAGAATACTTCAGATAATGCTAAGTTTTATCAGGAAAAGCAAAGGTGGATAAGGAGGTAGAGTGTCAAGTTAAGTGCTAGTCTACAAGAAGCACCAACCACTGCAGAGTAATTATAAAACTTTTACGTACTAGAACAGAAAAAAATCAAGACATTGTTTAGTTCAACTCCTTCTTTTTTGCAGATGTTGATTCAGAATTCCACAGAGATTGTGACTTGCTTAAGGTTCTGTAGCTTTTTGGTGTCTTTGCTAGGATTTGAGTTCCCTTGTCTAGTAGAATGCTAGTCACAGATTCTACCTGATAATTTGCTACTTCGTGATAAATTTACGTGGAGCCCTAGAGCTTCATCTAGTTTCTTGGGATCAAAACTCTTCCCACGCTTTTTAAAAATTTATTTTCTAAATTTCTCTCATTTTTATCAAATTAATATTGTACATAGTTTTAAAAGACAAATAATGCTATATATTAATATAGTATCGTATATTGTATTTCAATAATATTTATAATAAAAAAATAATGAAAATCAGCAGTACCTATCCCCAGGTCCCCTAGTGCCTGCCTGCTATTCCTAAAGGTAATCCCTTTCCAATTTTCCTTATGTCTCTTATGGAATGTACCTCCATATATCTAAAGAATATGCTCACACTTCTATTTCTTGGTTTTCCAGCTTTTGCACGTAACTAGTCTCATTGAACTGGCACAGTTCGTGGCATGTTACAACAACAGGAATAAAAAATCTCTCCTCTGGCTTCTTTAAGTTTATTTAGTAGAACTAGTATTTTCCTTGATCTTTGTCTTAGTCTGCTTCGGCTCTATAACAAAATACCAGAGACTAGGTGGCTTATAAACACTAAACATCGATTTCTGGAGTTCTGGAGGCTGGGTAGTCAGGACCAAGGCACAGCAGATTTAGTGTCCGGTGAGAAACAGCCTCCTGGTACATGGATGGCTGTCTTTTCTTTGTGTCTTCATGCGGGAGAAGGCACAAGGGATCTCTCTGGGGCCTCTCTTATAAGGACACTAATCTTATTCATGAGGGCTTCACCTTCAAAAGCTAGTCACCTCCCAAAGGCCCCACCTCCTACTGCTATCACACTGGGTATTAGGATTTAACTTGTGAATTTAGGGGACCACGAACGTTCAGTTTCTGGCATCCTACCCCTTGACCACCCAAAACTCACGCCCTTCTCACATGCAAAATATACCCATTTCATCCCAATAGCCCCGAAGTCGTAACTCATTCCAGCATCAATTTAAAGTGTAAAGTCCAACGTCTTATTGAAGTGTCATCTACATCAGACATTGGTGAGACTTTAGGTGTGATTTGTCCTGAGGCACATTTCCCTCCAGCTGTGAACCAGTGAAATCAGATACATTACGTGCTTCCAAAATACAATGCTAGGACAGGCATAGGGTGGATATTCACGTTCCAAATGGGAAAAAGAGGAAAGAAGAAAGGAGCAACAGGTCCTGAGCAAGTCCAAAACCCAAGGGCACAAATTCTCTTAGACATTAAGGTTCCATAATACTCCTCTTTGATTTGATGGTCTGCTCTCCGGGCCCACTGGGGCAAAGGTCCCACCTGCAGGGCACGCTGAGGTGTGGGTCCCACCTTCGGGAATGACTGCACAGTAGTCCTGTTCCCATAACATTGCTGAGCAGAGATCGGGCCCCTTAAAGCTCCAGGCTGCCCTGCCCCTATGGCTAGACTGGACCAGCCAGCAGCACCCCTCAGCCTGGGCCCTACCCATGCCAGCCGGAGCCCACAGCAGCAACCCATACCTGTGGCTCTGCCAGGCATCCTTTGAGATTCAGGTGAAAGCAGCACACCGCCACAGCTCACGCACTCTGTGCACAGGCAGAAAAGGTGTTTCCTTGATGCCACCAAGACTTGCCACCTGTGCCCTCCAGATGGGAGGCTGCTATGGCCCTGGCCACACTCAGGCCAGCTGCACCTGGGTCAACTGAGGAACACAGGAAGTGGAGCCCTTGATGGCTAGTGGAGTGTCACAGGTGCTGGTGGTCCCTCCTTTGAAACCCCTCTGATGAACTCTGCATTTTCTTCAGAGTTATTCTCCCATAGTCTTGGAGAATAGCTCCTTGCTTCTTCTGTAGAAATGGCTGATCCATACTAGCCATACCCTTAGCATTCTGATTTGATCACACTTTTTCATTTTTTATAATATGGACATCCTGAGAATTTTCTGAATCTTTAAGTTCTGCTTCCTTTTTTATTAACCATCTGACTTGAAGTCATTTCTCTCTTCTCACATTTTACCATAAGCAGATAAGAGGAGCCGGGCTGCTCCTTCAACACTTTGCTTAGACATAGCTTCAGCTAAGTATCTGCTTTCATCACTTTCAAGTTCTGTCTTCCACAAAACACTAGGACACAAACACAACTTAGCTAAGCTCTTTGCCACTTTGTAACAAGGATGGCCTTTCCTCCAGGGACCAATAACATGAGGCTATTTCCATCTGAGCCTCACTGGGTTGGACTTTACCAACATTCGGTCCGGGATTACTTGCGTGTTCTCTAAGAAGATTGAGGCATTCTCTCTAGCTCTCCTCTTTTCCTTCTGAGTCCTCACCTTAAAGGTCTGTTCTCGGCAATCTCGGCTTTCTCTAGCCTTTGGCATTTCAGTGTCTGATGAGGGCCCACTTCCTTGTTCATAAATGACCATCCTTTCTCTGTGTCTCTGCACGGTGGAAGGTAGGAGGCATCTCTTTGGGGGTCTCCTGTAAAAGGGCACTAATCTCTGCAGTTTTTCTAGGGATGTGCTGTTGCTTTTGATTTACTATTTTCCCAGGTAGGCAGTTCTAAGTTCTTCCACTTGGCCTTTTCCACTATCATAGCCCTCACTCCACAGGTCAGGGAATGAATATGGGAATTCATACAAGGGCTTCTGAATCTATAAACTCTCTCAAGTCTGGTGATTGACTGGATTGGCCCTGACCACTCTGTTTTTTTTAAAATTCAAGTTAGACTTTTTTGTTTTACTTGACCTAGAACTCTTCTACTGATACAGATCAAGAAAGAGTTTAGTAGGCTTCCTATCCACTTCACCTCTAGGAACGTCAGGATTAACTAGTCAGTGCTGTAGGTCTGTGCAAGTCAGACGATTCTGACTGCTGCTTTGGCTCTGCTGCCCATTACAGTAACCAGGCCACCTTGCCTTTGGCAGTCACCTGTCACCTGTCGGCCCCTGTCACCTCAGGATCCAATTACTCCCATCACATTTAGGCTTTCCAGCTGAGTGCCTATAGCTCCCACTGTAAGATCTGAACGGCAGGGAAGAGCAGTCACAGAGCTCTTCAAGGATGCTGGGGTTTCTCACAAACTTACTTGTCAGAGTAGTGGTGAGGGTTTCCCTGGTGGAGCAGGGGTTAAGAATCTGCCTGCCAGTGCAGGGGACATGGGTTCGAGCCCTGGTCCGGGAAGATCCCACATGCTGCGGAGCAACTAAGCCCACGTGCCACAACTACTGAGCCTGCGCTCTAGAGCCCGTGAGCCACAACTACTGAAGCCCGCGTGCCACAACTACTGAAGCCCACACACTTAGAGCCCGTGCTCCACAACAAGAGAGGCCGCCGCAATAAGCCCGCGCACCGCAACAGAATAGCCCCTGCTTGTCGCAACTAGGGAAAGCCCGCGCACAGCAATGAAGACCCAACGCAGCCAAAGATAGATAGATAAATAAATAAATAAATAAAATTAAAACAAACAAAAAAGTAGTGGTGAAAAGTATGTCCTCTGAACCTTCCGAGTATGGGTGAGTAGGTCTTAAGTGAGAAATCCAGTCTAACCTTCCAGTCTCCCTAAGCCTCTGAACCCCTTCCTCTACGTTAACCAAGGGGGACTGGGCATATCCAGTCTGCATCTTTTAGTCCATGTTTTATTTTAGCCAACCAACAAAACAACCTGTTAGAGCCCTTTCTAACTCTGCAAGCTGCAACACAAAAGCCAAAATCTCTGCTTAAGGAGCCCATATCAATACATTTGTCCTGATCCAACTTTATGTTTTTAGAGAAAATTTAGGACAATTACTAGTTAATCAACTTCAGGTTAAAAAAAAATCTCTCTTCAGAATGGAGAAATGGGCAAAGAAGATGTGGTGTATACAGGTATACAATGGAACATTACTCAGCCATGTAAAAGATGAAAGCTTGACATTTGTGACAACATGGATGGACCTTGAGGCATTAGGTTAAGTGAAATAAGTCAGACAGAGAAAGACGAGTACCATATGATTTTACTCATATGTGGAATCTAAAAAACAAAGCAAAAATCCCACAAATAAATGAACAAACCCAACCAAACTAAACAAGAACAAACCATGGATACAGAGAACAGAGTAGTGGTTACCAGAGGGGGCAGGGACAGTGGGGAGGGAGGGCAAAGTGGGTAAAGGAGATCCACTCTGTGGTGATGCGTGGAAACTGAAGTTTTGGTGGTGAGCACACTGTAGTGTACACAGAAGTAGAAATATAATGTAGTACGTATGAAACATATAATGTTATAAATGAATGTGACTTCAATAAAAAATAAATCTAAAATAAAAGTCTACATTCAATAGTTAATAGGCCTATTCTAAATAATAGTGAAACTTCTAAATTTCATTTAATGTTGAGGCATGCATGCTGTCCTCCTCCTGCTTGGGTTTGTTGCAGGCTGGGAGCTTGTGTAGTTTCACGCCTCCGTGGGGAGGTTTGTTTGGATTCTTTGATCTCTTCCCTTCCCCCTTGGACTTCTAAGCTTTTTTCTGTCTTATTTGCTAGTAACCCTTGATCTTAGGGTGGGAATGATAGTAGAAGAGTGAATTAATAATAAATAAAATTTAAAGATAATATAATAATTAATAATAAATAAACATGAACTATAATATAATATAGCACGGCAATAGTTGCACTGTGAGTTTGGCATAGACTGACCTGTTCTCTTGTGAGGTCGTTGAAAGGATTCTTCTGACACCTATCCTGATCCAAGTTCTCCCACCTGCAGATCAGTTCCTGGAAAACCAACAAGTCACCTCCTTCTAGGGGAACCTCAGCTTTCCAGTGATCCAGTCCACAGGACATAGGATATCTATCCCTGTGCATGGCCCATGGCTGGTCTGCAATAAACAGCCATGCGTCCCATGTCCTGACAAACTCCGGAAGTGCATTCCCCCAGCTCAGCAACTTCTCTTGCACAAAGGTTGGAGCTGTTTTCTCTAAGCTGGAGAAGGGGCAAGCCCACTATTTTCTCAAGGTGAGGAGATGGGATTCACAGCCGATCACTAGACCTCTCAAGAATCCTCGCCTCTGTTTTCTCTTCGTCACATTTCCTTGCCTCTCCAACTTCACTTACAGGCTGCAGTGAGATGTTCCACTGAGTGTTGAAAACATACTTTCGACAACATTTTGGAATATGTCGCATATTATTTGGGGGTCCAAGCCTAAATTAAGAATTAAAAATTACATTTTAAACATTTGATTACAAATATTTTCTACTAATTCCTACTAAAGATAAGAATATAGCTCTTTTCCTCATGTCTTTTCTTCACATAGTTCCTTTGCCTCCATCCTCCCAAAAAAAGTCATATCACGTTTTGGGTTGAATCAATATTTTGTATATACATTATGGTGATTATAAATATTTAAAGCCAAGTCATAACTTTTACAGCTTTTTTTCATTCTATGGAGTTTTTCTCCGATTGACTTTTTTTTTCTTTTTAAAATTGTTTATGTACATATCACTACTTGATTCCAAAAAAGTCCAACTAAGCCACAAATATTGCTTTAATAAGTTAAAAAATCGGGAAAATATCCATTTTATTTTGTGGAGAAAACTCCTTATCTTCATGCACCAATCTGGACTGCACTCTCTTTAGCCTGCTCCAGAGCTGCGGCCTGGGGTTTCCCTTGATCGTCTTCCTTCGGATTCTTACCTCTCTTCTGCATATCTTGGAGCTTGACTTTACTTTCTCTTGGTTTACTCACTGATTTTGTGAGAGTAAAGGGGAAGTTTACAGGTGAGAGCTGAAAATGCCTTGAGTCAAGCTTCATGTGTGATTGATAGTAGAACTGCAGAGGCTCTGATCCACTGTTTTCTGGTTACAGTGTGCTATGATGCATTTGATGGCTTTCTAATTCTTGATCCTTTGGGTGTTCCTCCCTCTTTTCTCACTGAACATGATGATTACTGGCTGGCCCTGCCTTTCTATTCTGCAGCTCATGTCTTCAGTTCCGGGAAGTTATAACTTCTTGGATAATCCCCCCTCCCATTTCCTCTTCCCTGTGTTCCCAATTTCTCTTTCCTTTTCTAGAACACCTAATTTATTACTTGAATATCCTTAACAGGTCTTCTATTTTTTTTTAACAATCTTTTCTCTCCAATTTCCCACCTCTTTGTCTTTTTCGCTTCCAATATCTTGGAAATTTCCTCAACTTTTAAATTCCATAACTTCGATTGAATTTGTATTTATTTTATGAGTCCAATATATTCCAAGAACTGGTTTTTTGGTTTTGAATATTCTTATTGAAAACAAACAAACAAAAAAGCAACCAGTGTCTTCATCTTATGTATAATTTATCTTCTCTTATTGGAAAGTCTTACTTAGTTACTTTTCTATCACTTCCTAGATTATTTCTATTTCCTCTGACTTCCTTTATTTTATTTTGCTCTCTTTCCAGAATGACAAACCTTTTTTTCCAAATATGTGTTACCCTCTTTTCTGTTTATCTTAAACTTGAAGCACTAAAATGCTTTCTGGAAATTCTGTTTATGAGGTTATTTGTGATTTGTAGTCCTACAGACTTTATTACAGCAACAGCAGTAGAGGGTCTGCCAGTTTGATGGAGTAATCCCAGATGTCAGCATCTGTGGATCTTTTCTTTGAGGCAAGTCAGTTTTCCTAGAGAGGATTCACCCAGTTTCCTGCCTGTGCAGTTGTAAATGAGGCTCCCAGCATCCTTGGAGCCAACTTATTAAGGTAGACTATGGTTTTCAATGCTCAGGAGGTCAATTTCCACTTAATCCCACACCTCTGAGTACAGCATTCCATCTAACTAACTTCATCTTTCAACTTGTCTTGTTAAGTCTGTCTACTTCAAGGTCTCTAGAGAGTAAAGGTCTAGTCTTCTGTCACGGTGGTGAAGGATGAGAACTGCCTGACTGCACTGGAGGGGTGAAGGTTTCTCAGGCGTCTAACCACTACCTAGGGAGACTTTCAAACAGTCCTCCAACTCTTTCTTGTTAGCATCTAGAAGACTAAGTTCAGAGATATTGAAGGGTCCGCTTTCCTTAGTCAACTATGTCCTTCTCCACTCTTACACCCACTTTTGAGCCTTCAAGTTTTGTTGATATATCTTTTCCACTGTCCTATTTTGGACTCTCATCTTTGGTTTATGCTGATTTATACTTCTTTTATTCCTTTACGGTATTATCAGTGCAGTTTTGAGATGCAACAGAAATAAACACGTTATTTAATCTATCACGTCATATGGAAGCCTCAAGTCTCCTCATTTATATTCATTGCACTTTTGAAAGGGTCAGTGTCAAATAAATTAGTGTAACTTAGTTTTTTAAACATAAAACTTGTTAAGTATAAATTAAGAATAAAAACAAGGTTTATTTAGAATTATTATACATGATTGGGAGAGGCATATTATATGAAATTAAAATGATAAGACTCATTTGGCTGTATCCTTATTCTAGTAAACAGTTAAATCAGTATCTTCAGATGAACACACACTGTGTTGGAATACATACAGTTGTGACACAAAGTCCATGTTATTACTATTTTTATATTCATTGCACTTTTGAAAGGGTCAGTGTCAAATAAATTAGTGTAACTTAGTTTTTTAAACATAAAACTTGTTAAGTATAAATTAAGAATAAAAACAAGGTTTATTTAGAATTATTATACATGATTGGGAGAGGCATATTATATGAAATTAAAATGATAAGACTCATTTGGCTGTATCCTTGTTCTAGTAAACAGTTAAATCAGTATCTTCAGATGAACACACACTGTGTTGGAATACATACAGTATGTGACACAAAGTCCATGTTATTACTATTTTTGAATTGTTAATAACTGCTGTTTGCGTTGATATGTGTATTTCAGAAATGAATTCATAAAAGATCTACTGAGGATAAGATAGGTACAGAAATTCATGTAAAATGATTTTAAGTGAATACTCAATCATGCATTTGTCATGTATCAGCAAAACAAATCCTATTATCTAGTATTCCTTATGGTTATGATGTACAGAAATTTTTATTCAATAATAATAGTATTAAATTCTAAAAGTATTTCCATGAAAAGATGAAAAAAAGATAGTTGTATATGGCTTCTGATCTACACTCAAGCTCTGATCTGCTAACTCTTCTTGATTTAGTTCTCTTTTTTAATTTGATTCTTGTAAGGATTGATGATCTATTAGTGAAATGTCAGTGTTTTATCAAAAATTCCACTTCCTATTCCCTCTGCTTCCCCAAGTTCCCACATCTTCAAGAGCTTGACCTTGTCATGCAGACCTTGGCTATAAGTGGTCTTGGAATAGCTGAGTTCAAGCAGTACAGCCCTGAAAATGCCATCTGCTCTCTTGGAGATACACTATATAGTTCATGACTCAGACTATATCTTGTTTTGCTTTGATGGAGTATTGTTTAGTAAAAGAGTGGGTCCAGATGTTTTGTGAATTAATAAAGGTTTATAACTTCTTGCTGCAAGACTATTATTATGAACTGATCAGACACTTTCCTGCAATACGGAGTAAAGAGCTCTTTATAAATCAAGCTCTTGGCATCCTAAGTTAGGTAGTTAATTACGGATGAGTTAAATTGATGAGTTTTTCATTCTCTAATATGAACTATGATTTTAATAAAACATAATTCTGGAAAACAGGAAAAAATTAGAAAAGTGAGTGGTGAATATGATGATATAGGCCTCTAGAAATCTAAACACCAAAGTGGAAGGTGAAAATAAGCAAAAGAAAACAAAATTCACAATGTAAGAAAGGGAGAAAGCGAAAATTTTTGGAAAGTGCTTAATCATCATTATTGATAACAGATATTTATGAAGTGTCCAACTAAGATGGACTAAAAGTGAAGGGAGATTTAAACATAGCTGTGATGACACATTCCATTATGGTTATTTCTCCATCAATAATTTAAGAAATTTAGACTGTACTAGGAATAGTCAATTTAGTATCCAACAAAGTTCCATTGTTACTAAATATTCTGTAGCTTTGGGTAAATCTAATCTTCTAAATAGCCCGAAACCTTTCTGATGTCATATAGTAACTGTTTTCAAGACTAAGAGTAAAAAGAATACAATTGGTCAAAATGAAAAAGGCTATAAGAAATCTAATATTTTTAGAGGAAAACAGCTACCACTTAGTGTGATCAAGGAGTTCATTTATAACAGTTATTTGTCAGAGACAAACAGGAAACCACTATGAGGTACTCAGCTTCTATAAAATATATATTCCAATTGCTTCTAGACTGTATTTGACATTGTTTATGTTCTTTGCTCTTTGGAAGTGAAGGGCTCTATTACAAAACAAAAGGCCCTTCTGGTATGGACTATTGCCTCCAGTTTAGGTTATAAATTTCTGCAGATGGCAGTTCAAAGTCAAGACATTTAACACCATAAACGTTATTACCGTCAATGTGTGAATAATTTTAAATGTTGCAGCTGATGTGTATGATTTAACTTAAAAACACTGTATAGCTTCTGAGTTTAGTAGAAATTTAAAATATTTTTATTATTGATTGGGAATTCAATAGGCGTTTTGGTGTTCTTAAATAGTTGGATAACCATACAGGTAATTATATTCTTATTTTCACAAAGAGGAGAGAAGAACTGGTGGCAAAATCATACTGAAATTTCCCATAAGCATCACAGACCTTCTAGACACTGTAGAATACATGCTATCCAAAACTCTCCAGACCTATGTAAATCTGATAAATTGATAATATTTTTAAAATGATAAAAAATTGAAACTGACTTATGCAGAGCCAACAGATGAGCTGATTAAAGTGTCCTTGTGTGTTTGAATAGGATATAACTTGAACTTTCTTCTCTCATTTCCTCTTTTTTTAAATGTCAGAGGCTTCATACTACTAAGTAGCATTATAATACTCAGTTTATGATATAATTTTATCATTATCATTGCAAGTGCTATTTTATTTTTATTTTCCCTTAATTGTCTGCTCTCACTTCTTTTCTCCATTCCCCGAGGTTCTCACATTTATGATTCCATTTATTACCTGTGTGTGTGTGTGCATGTGTGTGAACTTATAAAATATACGGTAAAGTTTGTGTTATTTCACTGTACTTTAATTTGCACAAATGATATTGTGACATTGTACTTTAATCTACACATGGTTCTCATTCTGGTTTGGGTTTTTGCTTGTTTGTTTGTTTGCTTACTGCCAGATTACTTTCAAAGTGGCTGCAACAGTTTCCACCATTAGTCTATGAAAGTCCTCCATCCCTTGCAGTCAAGTGTGGTATTATATGCAATCCTAATTTCTGCAAAATTCACTCATGTAGAGATAAGGCTTTCTTGTATTAATCTGCATTCTTTGGTTACAAAGTGTTTATTCCTTATCGATTTCAGATATAGCAAATATCAATTCTGTCTGTCAATTAGTCTGTCATCTATCTATTATGTGTGTAGCTGATTAGAAATCTTTTTCATTTTGACATAGTTATATACAGAAAAATATTTGCATTTTGTTTCGCATTCATGAAATCCTTATCTTTCCCTAAGTCGCAAACGTAGAAAATTTCCTACATTTACTTTTTTACTCTTATAATTTTACTCTTTATATTTACAGCTATAATACGTCTGGAGTTCACATGATTTTGATGGGAGCAATGCAACTTTACTTTTTCAGTATTAGTAACATTTTGCGACTTCGTTTACTACATAGCTCATCTTTCCCTACTGAGGTGTGTATCATTGTAAAAATCTGTCAAGTTTGCTTATAAACAGGGCTGTTTCTGAGAGTTGAACTTGAGGTTATTTTTTTTGCTTAGGATCATACTGTATTTATAATACTGATCTTCAGCATAGTTTTAGTATTTAATAGTGTTAATTTATATCTGAATTAATTTTTTCAAGATAACTTTGTTGAGATTTATTCTAATGTATAAATTTCAATGAATTTGTTTTCAGTTTATTTTTAGTTAGCAGCAGATTTTGTTTAGTTATTTTTAGTTACCTAACAGATTTTTGTTTGTTATAAGTATTTTAGAATTTTATTTGATACCATTTTAAATTCATGGGTCACTTATGTTAGGGTTGGTACATATACTTTTATTTTGGTTTTTGATTTTACTTCCTATTTATTTGTTATTTACATTACTATTGCATTATGATTAAAGAATATAGAATGTTCCTTTTCTGGAACTTACTAAGGCATACTTTGTAAGCCACTCTTAGTTTCTTTTTAAATAAATGTTATTGATATCAAAATAATCATCATATTTTTGCTTCCAAGCTGCCAAGTTTATATCAACTGTGGCTTTCAAATATTGTGTATCTTTGCTTATTCTTTGTATGCCTCAGTTGTCATTTTCTGAGCATAATGCTAAAATCATCTATTAAATTTGTTGACTCAGTTTTTTCCATAATCCTAAAAAATCTTTTTAAAATATATTTTAAATCTATATTGTTAGCTGGATACATGTTCATAATCGCAAACTCTTCTGGATCTAGTGTAACTTTTTATCATGATATAATGCCTTTATTTGTCTCTCAGGGTATTTTTCATTAAGATGGAATTTTCTTGTTTATAAAATAAAAGGTTATTTTATGACCTTTAATTTATAAAAGGTTTATTTTTGCTTAATTTTTGCCAGTATATCCTTATTCATCCCTTTACTTTCAGCCCTCTTGCTCTATTTCTTTCAAGAACATCTACTATACACGGTACATTGCTGAGTTTATTTTTATAAATTCAATTTTAGAGTCTTTGTGCTTTGGACTGGAGAATTTAATTTATAATTTCCATAATTACAATTAAGTTAGAACTATTCTTTGCCACTTTATTTCATATGTTATCTTCACTATTATTTATTTATTAAAAATTTTTTTTTATCCCAGCTTCCTCCTACTTCAAAAGTTGTACATTTTTTTTTTCTGGTGGCAAATTCTAATTATTAAGATCATATTTATGGTAATATTTTGCTTCTCAATCTTATGTAATCTCTCATTATTTACTTTTCTTTCATGCTGTCATAAATCTTTCAAGAGTGTACTCACATAGAAAAATTTAGATTTGTCTTTGCAATCACATGTTAGTTTGTTGAGAAAAATTATAGATTGAAAATAATGATTTTCAACTATGTAAGTATGCCTTTGTTATTTTTATATATCCAGAGATAGTGTTGAAAGTTTTATAAAAATCTTAATATTTTTCCTTTGCTTGTTCTTCTGGAAGCTTGTAGGAATTTCTCAATGTCTTTAATTTTCTTAAACTAAGCATTTTATTTAAGTGTAAGTATAAAAATAGCTGTTTAGCCTTCTCTAACTTAATGACATTTCATCTTTCTTTAATTTTCACCTCTTATTTTCATCTATTTATTTTTCTTTCTTGATTATATAGTTATATATAAATGTTGTCATGTTTAATTCTATATTTATATCACTTTGGTATTTAAAAATATATAATTGGCATATTTTTTCAAGGGGAGTTTTTAACCTGATGTTCTAGTTAATTAATTATTTGTCTATATTCATCCTATTATTTAAATCATCAATTTATATCTTTAGGTCAATTATATTTTTCTTACAGGATACAATTGGGCTTATTTTAAATTATTTGTATTTTTGGATATTAGTAGCTAATGGTTACAAATAAAAATTTACAATATCACCATAAAACATAAAACACTTGGCAATGAATTTAACAAAGTTTGTGTAAGTCCTCTACACTGAAAACTGCAAAACATTGCTGAGAGAAAAATGAAGAAGACTTAAATAAATGGGTAAATAAACCGTATTCATGGATTAGAAAGCCCAATATTTTTAAGATGTCAATTTTTCCCACACTGATCTGTAGATTCAAAAGAAGCCCAATCAGAATCTCATTAAGCTTTAAAAATAACCTCGAAATTGACAAGCTGATTCGAAAATGTATATAGAAATGCTGGGGACAAAAACAGCCAAGACAGTCTTAAAACTGTAAGACGAAGTTGAAGACTTACACCCTGTAGTTTCACAACTTCTTATAAGGCTATTGTAGTCAAGGAAGTGTGATATTGACATAAGGAAAGGCAAATAGAGCAAGGAATCCAGACATAAACATATACATACACAGTGAATTGATTTTTGACAAATATGTTAAAGTATTCATTGCTGAAAAGAACATCTTTTTACATATTCTGTTTGGAGTTTGCTGAGTTTTTAGAATCTAAGAGACAATGGTTTTCATAAAATTTGCAAAAATTCTCAACCATTATTTCTTTAAACATTGTTTTTCTGCTATAGTAACTTTCTCCAGTCATTCTGGGAACTAGTTATACATATATTAGATGGCTTGATATTTCTCACACGACATTAAGTCTATGTTCATTCTTATTCATTCTCTTTCCTTTCTGATTTTCAGGTTGGAAAATTTCTAGTAATCTTGTCTTCAAGTTTATCAGCCCTTCCTTCTCGACCTCCAATCTGTTCTTAAGACTACAAAATCAATGTATTACTTCGGCTAAGGTACTTTTCAGCTCTATAATTTCTATTTGATTCTTTTTGATGGGTTACATTTCTCTTCTGAGATTCTTCTTTTATTCAATCGTTACACCCATCTTTTACTTTAAATCCTTGAACATATTTATACAGCTCTTTTATAGTCCTTGTCTGTTAATTGTGCTGCATCATCTGTTTCTACCGATTGCTGCTCATTTCCTCGGTTACACGTCACACTGCCCTGCTTGTTTATATACCGAGTGATTTTAAATTATATGATGGATATCATGCATGACTTATTGTAATGAGTCTGGATTAAATAGTCGTCCTCTAAGTGATGGCTTTTAAAAAAAAATTTTTTTCCTGGAAAGCAGTTAAATTGCTGGTGGATCTATTTAATCTTGTCAGTCTTGGCCACTTCTTTTTCTTCTTCTTCTTCCTCTTCTTCTTTATTTGTGTGCCTGCACTTTATTTTATTTTTATTTTTTTTCAGTTTTGTCTCTAGTAACAGGGTATGGCTATTACTTTAGGTTACTCCTAAGGCATGGTCATTTTTTGGGTCTCAACCAAGTGCTTGAGATTCACTGCAAAGTTTCTAAATACCCTGCATTGTATAGTCTCTCTTTGGCCACCTCTTATTAGCTATCAGTTCTATAGTCTTGTCAAGTCTTGCCATTCAAATAGTCTTTATTTTTTAATGTTTTCCTCAGTTTTATTGAGGTATAATTGGAATAAAAAATTGTATAAGTTTAAGGTGTACAACATAATGATTTATAAATATAGTGAAATGATCACCACAATAAATTTAGTTAATATACATCACCTCACATAGTTACATATTAGTCTTGACAAAGAACTTGCACAGCCCAGCCCTTGGTCAAAAACTCTCTGTGAGGAAGACCTCCCAGTGTCCTGGCCTCTTCTTATTCTAGCCTTTTATTGGCATGCTTCTTTGTGAATTTCAGCCTCCTTAGTTGTCTGAGTACTAATATCTGTCTTTTCAGCTCAGTGAGTTGACTTACTTTGAGTTCCACTTCTTTGGGCTATAGAAAGTACCTGTGGCAGAAAGCCCCAGAAAACAGGCCTAACAACCCTAATCTCCTGAATTTCCTTTCCCTCAAGAATAATATTTATGCATTGCTTGGTTTCTAGTGCCAGAAACACCTGTCACATGTATTTTGTCCAGTTTTATTCTTATTGAGAGCAGGGGGAAAAGTTTAATCATGGCTCTCCCAATTTCATTTGTGAGGACTTTCAATATATTTAACTTCATTATATCTGATTGGAGCTTAAGAATTAATGGCATTTTTGTTAATATTTTATTTAATATTCGATTGCTATATAAAATGTTATTAGAATGTAACATCACAACAGGTAAACATAGAATTTAGTGCTAAAAGATTTTCTTCCCTTAGAAATACCAGTAGGTTTATAAATAAATAAATAAATAAATAAATAAATAAATAAATAAATACATACATATTTTAGTTAGGATTCAGTCAGGGAAACAAAAGTCACTCTGTATTTAAGCATGAAGGGTTTGAATACAGACTGACTTTTTCTACTCTTATTTTTTTTTCCAAATCTCATGTCTCTTTGTGATAGGCTCCAACCTGGAACCACATAGAGAAAAAAATTCTAGAGAGTGTAACTCCTGGTGTCTCCTCTGGGCCGTATAGAGGGAAACCATGTAAAAAAGTAGTTGTGATGCTGAGTTGATAACAAACAGTGAAGCACAGTGTGGTTTGCCTCAACATCTCACATCTATGTCTTTTTCTAAAAAGAAAAAAATTGTGAAAATTATTTTTGTTGTCAGAGAATTCTGAATGTATTTTGTTTCTTTCAATTTAATTTAATTTTTATTTTATATTGGAGTATAGTTGTTCTACAATGTCATGTTAGTTTCAGGTGCACAGCAAAGTGATTCAGTTACACATATACGTATATCCATTCTTTTTCAGATTCTTTTCCCATATAGGTTATTATAGAATATTGAGTAAAATTCCCTGTACTATACAGCAGGTCCTTGTTGGTTATCTATTTTATATATAGTAGTGTGTATATGTTAATCCCAAACTCCTAAGGTATTTTGGTTCTTTAAACATATTAAATGCTTAATAAACCTTTCCTGAGTGAACACTGCTGCACAAATATTATTCGGATAAGGTTGAGAATGTTTGTTATTTTACATATGGAAAAATAATATTTTCAATCAATTTTTAGAATAACTATGATAGTCTTAAGATACTAAATATTTAAAATTAAACTCTCCATATATCTATAACTTTAAATGTTAATCTAAAATGTTTCTAGACTTACTTATATGTGTGAAAATGCCCTGGTTGTATAGCACTTTAAATAAATTTTAAGGAACCAATGAAATAAAAAGCGAGTACTTACAGGGCACAGAAATATAAATTTTGGTCCCTGATTTGACATATGTCTTCCTTTCAAGACATATGAAAACTCAATCTCCATTAAAATGTAACTCGATATCTCTGTCACCTTTCATGGAACACTACCTCTGCAATACGAACTAGGAGGACTTCCGGAAAGACCATGCATACTCTTCTACATGCATTCTAATTGTTATGGCTGTGTGTTAATTATGCCTATTGCAGGTGTGTCAAAGGTAAGAGATGCAAATAGATCTTTAGTATTTTAAGTCACTGAAGTGTTTGTTTACTATGGGTATTCCTGGAATACAATGGGGAAAAAGAACTTCAGAGCATGGTGGATAAAAAGAGAGGGAGAGAGGGCAGTTCATGCACAGTGAGACATGGATCCCTTCTCTGATGGTCTGGGCTTGGCTTTCCATGGGCTGAACTATACCCAGGATACTACGCTCTTAGCTTCACTTTTTCCATTGTGTCAACTTTCCGTATTACAGTATGTCCCCTACATAAGAACCTTCACGTTGTGAACTATCAAAGACGTGAACGTGCATTTGCATGTCCAATCACGTAAGTTAGTTCATATGTCTGGCGGACTTTGTCACATGTGTGCATCCTTGACAAGTAGTTGTGCTTTTGTGTACTTTCCTGTGCAGTACTGTATAGAGTACACTAGTACAGTATCTTTATTTCAAGCCCAGGATGTCTGGAAGCAAGTATTAAAGCAGCGGTGATGTAGCTGGTACGGCTGTACTTTTCAAGGTACTATACTGTAAGATTAAAAATGTTTTCTTTATTTTTTGTGCTTGTTTGTTTGTTGTGTATTATTTGTGTGAAAAGTATTATAAACCTATTTCAGTACAGTACTATCTAGCTGATTGGTTAGTTGGGTACCTAGGCTAACTTTGTTGGACTTATGAACAAATTGGACTTACGAACTCATTCTCGGAATGGAACTCGTTCATGTGTAGGGGACTTACTGTTATTGTTTTCACTTACTGCTCTCAACTCTGTTGGCCTAGGTGGTCTGATGTTGTCATTCCACTTTTCAATTATTATCATAGTATTTCTTTACTTTGGTCATTCATCTATACAGCAAGTATTTATTGAGTGCCTACTATGCTAGGCATGGTTCTAGATTGTGGGTATACAAAGGCGAACAAAATAGTAAAAAAATCCCTTAATATAGAGGTTCTATTCTAGTATCTAGAGTCAGAAAATGAACAAAATAAATAACTAAAATATACACTATGTTAGATAGTAAGAGCGGCTATAGCAAAAAATAATTCAGGGAACAGATATTAAAAGTTTTTGTCAGGGAGGCACTTTTGCAATATTAAATAGTGTAGTTGGAGAAGGTTTTACTGAAATTCTAACATTGAAGTCACTTGTAGAAGTTGATCACTCTGCCTCACATTTCTCCGTGTTCTCTCATCCCCTGTGTTTTCTGCTTTCCATTCCTTCTGTATTTTTCTCCTTAGTATTTACATTTCCCTAAATATAAATATATATTTATCTTTTTTTACTGACTCCATTAAATATAAGCTTGTTCACTGTTATATTGCCAGCTCCTAGAAAGTTCTTATCCCATAAAAAAGTAATAAACATAATTAAATGAGAAACTGAGTGAATGAAGAAAAGCATTTCAGGTAGAGACACCAGCAAGTGCAAAGGCAGTGAAGAGAGTGTGTCTGGTAAATTAAATGAAAAACTAAGAGGCCAGTGTAGATAGAGTGCAGTGAGTCTGTGAAACAATAGTAGGAGATGAAAATAGAAAAGTAATGGTGCAGGAGGTGGGTGGCAGCTAATGTAGGGCCTTAGGTCGCTGTGATAACTTTGGCTTCTACTCTGAGTCAGATGGAGAGCTATTTGGATGGGTCATATCAGTGGCAAGACCTCACTTTTGTTTTTACAAGATCACACTGACTGTTGTGTGGAGAATTGACTGAAGAGCCAAGAAGGAAAGCAAAGAGACCAGTTAGGAGTTTATTGCAATAACGGCCTTCTCAATATTTGCTATTGTCCAATACCTGTAAGTGTTAACTACCTTACTATCCAGAGTACTGTTTCTTCCACTCGGTTCAGAGCAGGAAAAAATAAAAGCAAATGTAAAGTGCCATTATATATAAGTTAAGGTGGACAGAGAAAGGCACTGAAAACTATATGGCTTGGCTTAAATCATGTACATGGAAGTAAACCATTTATACCTAATATTAATTATTCTTAATAATTGAAAAAAGTAAAATTTCAGTGAATGTAAATGTGAATGGAAGGCACACTTTAATACAAAAAGCATCTGGCATAAGAATTTTTTAAATACATATATTTGTGTTTAGGAAAAAGTCTCTTCAATTATGTTTGAATGACAGTAAAATATTTCCTAGTACTGATACAAAATAAATGTTTTCTGGACAGTTAAATTAAAAAATGAGGCTCTTACATTCAGTCAACACATTTCTTACACTAAATAATTTAGTCATAAAAGAACTACTCTAGGAAATCTGTTTACCCCTAATTCTGGCAAATAGTTTGATCTTAAATCCCCATTTCGATGAAATAAGTTGCAAGTAGTCATAAACTTGACTGTGACTGCAACGTGACTGCCAACAGTTCTTTCCTGCGTCAGTAATGTTGGAGAGCCTTAACACTCTATGACATGACGCACTCTATGTTTGCTATCAAACACTCTACATTTGACAAAAAGGCTTTGGTAAAACTTTGTGCATCAGAGACACAATGTTCCTTTCACACACACACACTCAGTAACTTACAATAATTTACCAGCTCCCAGAAATCATTGACAAATATTCTAACAGATAGACAATAATGAACCCTGTTCTTATACCTCGTATTTATATATTGGAAGATATTTTAATTATACGTTTTTGAAATTTCCTTAGTTATTAATATGTTAGAGATGACCAATAACTAACATTTAATCAATACTTATCATGTACTAAGCAACATGCTACATGCTTTTCATATATGCTCTCATTTAAGAGTCACTAAAACCCTGTGAGTAATGGACCATCATAATACTCATTACAGAGATGAGAAAACAAGGCTAAAGGTTAATTCTCTAATTCATGCAGACTGTAAGTGACCTGGCAGAGATTCCAACTCTGATTCCATAAAGCAGCTATTACCCAAGGCCATAATTTAAAACTATATAATTAGCTATAGATGTTAAAAATAAAGCATCTGTTAACTTAAATAATAAGTAATTGCTTACTTTAAAAACATGATTTCTCTAAAAATTAACTAGTTTCCAAATTCTACCCTTGGGGCCAGTTAAGAAGATAGATCTTTTCTCCCATCACGAAGGGTCAGAATTCCACAAAGAAAACATGATAAAAATGCTTTGCTTTTAAATTTGAAAATAATAACTGGAATCTGTCTGCAGAAATGGTGCTTAGGCACAGAGTCAATCATAGGCCAATCTTATTGTTCCATTACCTATTTCTGTGTAACAGACAATTCTAAAATATAGGAGCTTAAAGTCAATGACTCAAAATATGGGGTTAAAGAAACTTGAATAACCAAGAGAAATCAGTTTCATAGGAAGCTTCAGCTCATCAAGGCTTGTTTATGCTAAGAGGTGCAGGGTAGTAGAGGAAAGGCAGAGTAATGTAGATGAAAGAACAGATCTGAAGTCAGACAGACCTGATTTGAATCCTATCCCTGTTGCTTTTTGAGCCTGTGACTTCTGGCAAGGCACTAAAGAAACACAACATTTACATTCTGTTGTCAAACTTAAAAAAGGGTATTGGAGATAATATTTTAACATTGTGAGTAATAATTCTTTCTGTCTATCTATCTGTCTAGTTATCTATCTCTAACAGTTTGCTAAGGTTGCTGTAACAAAGTACCAGAAACCGGGTGGTTTATATAAGTGAAATTTATTGTCTCAGAGTTCTGGAAGCCATAAGTCTGAGATCAAGGTGTCAGCAGGGTTGATTCCTTCTGAGGGCTATAAGGAAGAATCTGTTCCACGCCTCTCTCTTAGCTTCTGGTGGTTTGCTGGCAATCTCTGGCACTCTTTGGCTTATAAAAGCGTTACCTTGATTCCTCCCTTTGTCTTCACATGGCATCTTCCATGTCGGTCTGTCTTTGTGTCCAAATTTCCCCCTCTTATAAAGACACCAGTCATATTGGATTAGGGCCTGCCCTAATGACTTCATTTTAACTTATTACGTTTACAACAATGCTATTTACAAATAAGGTCACATTTTAAGGTATGGGGGAGGGGGTCAGGACTTCAAATATGAATTGAGAGTATACAATTCAATCCATAATGTATACGTATATATGTACATACATCTGTATTACAGTATATGCATATATCATCTATATCTATATCTATCCCCAAACAGTTCTAGGAACATAAGCACTCAATAATAGCAGGTGTTATTAAAATATTTTGTAATTATGAAACTCAGTGTGTTAAAGAAGATAGCAGGATATAGATCCTTTCCTCTGTGTCTTTTTCATATTTCAGGACTACAAATGCTTCCTTAAGGATGAGTATGGTACAGAAGAATTTCTTGTCTACACCCTACTCATGATACCAGCCGTAGGACACAGCAATGGTTCTTCATCCTTATTTTTTCCTTTGAGAAACATTTGGAATAACTAGAATTTGTGATGGTGCACCTGAAGAGATTAACTTGCATCTATGGTTATCACACTACTCATTCAAAAACCTTCTGCACTAAAGATTTTTGAATAGCACTGTTTACTTTGCCAAAGTTCTCTTAAGTTCTCTCATTTATTTTATTATTATATTTTTTTGTAAAGCCCAATGCCTCTTCTTTGGTGGCAGGTTGAATCTCAATTATATCTCTCATCTCTTTGGTCAGTTGTAACCCCTTAACACACTTTAATATCCCATACATTCAGCTCACAATTCTTTTCAAGGGGAGGGCATTGCTATAGTAATTTATATCTTTAGTTATAAAAACTATATATTTTACACACTGTTTCATATTGGGAGGCATATGTCTGAAGGGTTTGAGGTATACCACTGAACACCTAGTATAGCACTTGTGGGTGAATGTTTCAGTCTCAGAAAGAAGACTACAAATGCATAAGTACTTATGGAATCCCAAACATTGCACTAGATGCGCCCATCTCCTCCCTCCCTCGCTTCCTTCCTCCTTCCTTCCTTCCTTCTTTCCTTCCTCGCTCTGTTTAGTTTTTGGATTGAAGAACAAAAACTGACCCCACACTCTAAAGGACAGACTGACTGTTCTGGAACTATGGTAACATATATTCATTCATTCATTTGATCAATAGCAATTCTTCTCAGTAAACACACCTCTGAAAGTCAACAAATTTGTGATAGCCCTCTACTTTGGAACATCAGCTGCTCAAGAACAGACTCACTTCAGTAAACATGCCTCTTATGGCAGCCAATCAACAAATATCTCACCTGAGCTCCCAGCTTCCACCTAGGTTGTCAGCCCTCTGAGGCCTTGGAAACCACTCCTGCACTCATGCTTCCTGAAATCCTGTATAAAATCAGCAGTCTGGTCTGCTCAAAGAAGACTGTGACTGACCAGTTTAGCTTTCTCTTGATATACTAATGAGTCTTTGGTCTTTTCGTTTCATATATTACATAATGTTTCAATCGTTTTCTTTAACAGATTGAACCAAATGAATATATTTATAACCTATCACTCAATAAATGGGAGTTAATATCATTGTTGAAATAATGCAAAGGATCAGATTGTTAAGTTGGATTCAACAGAAACCAAAGATCTTACTTGATATTAGCTTTACTAACAATTTCAAGGACATAAGTAATCACAAGGCACAGCTGAAGAAGGACGAGATCCTTGACTGTCACTGCAGATTCCGAACTCCTGTCTCTCCTTAAAGACATGTTATGGCTTAGATTACATGCAGTGTCTTTAAGTAATGTACATGGTTACAGTATTTACACAGAAGAGAGCCTTTCACTCCGGAAATATCTCCATTTCATGCTCAGATAGTTACCGTACACACAGAACACTTTCCAGGGAACCATTACCCGTAGATTCTAGGTTCACTTACCATAAAATATCCTAGACAAATGAACATTCCACTGATAAGGATCCTTCCTCCAGCAGATAAAATTTATTTTGTGGGCATAGCCTCCTACGATCCCACTATAATGGGAGAGAATATATTGCAGATCTGTAGCTTAATCCTTTTCTGGACAATTATTAATGAAAATATTTATATTTTAGAATAACAATTTAAATGGGAAAATGGAACATTTTTTAAAAAGTAGAGGTTTTGTTTTTGTTGTTGTTGGTTGGTTTGGATTTTTTGAGCTCTTATTATTAGAATTAGTATTTACAGATGAGTACTTCAAGAAAAAATTAAAATTACAGCCTGAGAAGGCAATGAGACATCCAAAATGGGAATTAGAGTCCATTGATAACATAAAACTAAATGCCTTAAGACTTAACCTAGGTAGTGAATATGACACGTGATTAAAAAAATTGTTCTTTGAAATATCATCTGAAAGAAAAGTCTGCTATCCCTGACTCTTTATGCTTAACCAAGATTTATCACTGCCTGATCGCACAAGGACACCACTGCATGAACATCACACACCTGATCACAACGTTACCCAGATTCATCTGCATTTGGTCACACAAGACGAGAGAAGAAAAAATAAATAAATTCTCACATCTCAAATGCCGAGTGTGGTGAATAGTTTTTAGGATGGCTGCCAGCTGCTCACATCAATAGGTGGGGTCTAATTCCCACTTCAACTACGAATCTGGGTCGGGACCTCTCTGACCAGCTCAGCAGGAGCCTTCTAGCTTCTCCCTGAGCCTCCTGGGACACTTGCTCTTGGGATGCTCCCTTGAGGAGTCCAGAAACCACGCTACGAGAAGTCCAGGTTACATGGATAGTCCATGTGTCGATGTTCCAGGTGACAGCCTGCACTAGTCTGTTCAGGCTACCATGACAAAATACCATATACTGGGTGTCTTAAACAAAAGAAACTTATTTTCTCACAGTTCTGGAAACTGGAAGTACAAGTTCAAGGTGCCAGCATTGTCAGGTGGTGGCAAAGGCCTCCTTCTCACTGTGTCCTCACAAGGTGGAGAGAGAGAGCTCTCTGCTATCTCTTCTCATAAGGTACCAAATCTATCAGCCCCACCTTTATGACCTCATCTAACTGTGATTACTTCCCAAAGGCCTCATCTCCCAAGACCATCAGGTTAGGAGTTAGGGCTTGGACATATGAATTTTCGGGGACACAAACATTCAGTTTGTGACTTAGCCCTAAGTTACCTTCCAGCTTATAGCCAGCATTTCTGCACCTCCAGTCATGTGAGTGGACAATCTTAGACACTGAGCCCAGTCAGACTTCAGAGAACTGCAGCTTCAGTTGCTGTCTTACTACAACCTCATAAATTCCAAGTTTGAACCACTCAACCAACTGCAGTCAACTCACAGAACCATGAGAAATAATAAATTGTTATTTTAGGCTACTAAATCTTCTGCTGGCTTGTTATGCTGCAAAAGCTAATCCAAACAGAAATTAGCACCCAAGGTTTAAGTGCTGCCATAACAAAAACTATAATGTTTGGCATTGTTTGGGGCGAGGAAGAGAGCAGAGGTTGTGAGTATCTGAAGGAGACTTTTAGCAAAGGATGGAAGACAGTGAGATTTTGTAACTGGACCCTGGAGAAAAGAGGATGCATATTATGTAGTGGCTGAAAGTTTGGCAAAACTGTTGTAATGTTGAAAAAAATAAGACATACCTATTAAAATGGTAGATTTGTCTAAAGAAATTACTAGGCAGAAAGTTGAAAATGTCAAATGGTTTCTTTAGCCATGTATGATAAGATATGGAAATAGAGAAATGATCAAAAAGGAAATATTCAAGATTCAAGCAGAATTTAGAAAAATGTAATAGAGTTAGGAAATGCTAGGTTCAAAAATCAAAATATTTATTATCTCCAAAGAATCCCAACCAAAAGTTGCTTAAACTAAGAATTGACCCCATTCTATACTTCCCTTATCCTGTTCAAATTGTATTTCATGTTCCATTTCTTCAATCATTAATTTGCCAGTACTTTAAACTACTATGCACTTCTGCCAAGCAAAGATGGAGAAATTTTTATAATCTCTGACATGTGGTATTTCTAATTAGAATCAAAGATAGATCTTGAAAAAATAGTTGGAATTGTAATGAGTGCTAATTTAGAGTAGGAGTTACATAGGCAGGTCTGGGTTATCCAAACCCTGAACATTCCAAAAAATGTTTTGACCCTTGACCATCTCCTGGGAGATAACCTCTTGGAATTTCCTGCCTGATAAGAGTGTTTCTGTTTACCTGGGTCTTTGTGCCATGCCAGATGGCTTATGCTAACAATGTGATTTACGGTGCAGGCCTTGGGCCATATAGTACTAATTTGTCCACTGGAGGAGCTTAAGACTGAGACATAAAGGTCAGCCATGGGGACTCTCTGGGCCAATATGACAAATACCCAAAAACGTCCCTGGACACCAAGGCTCTAGAGAGCTTCTGTGGATGGTAACATTTCATGAATGTTGTCACACATTGTTGCCGGGAGAATGAAATGTTGTCCACAAGACTCCACTGGGAGAACACAACTGAAGCTGTGACTGGGGTTTTTTAGGCTCTGCCCTACGTGCTTTCTGTCTTTGCTGATTTTAATCTTTGTCCTTTCACAGTAGTAAACCATAACCATGGGTGTAACATCTTTTCTGAATTCTGTGAATTCTTCTAGAGAAACACTGACCTAAAGGTGGTCTTGGGGGTCCCTGACTACAGTTAGGGAGGCCACAGACATGAAATGACTGAGATATGAGTAATGAGTCAGAGTTACCTAAATGAAGTTGGGCGAATGCTTATTTATTGAATCTCAGGTAATATGTGCTTTACTTACAGGTTTGAATGAATGAATGAATGAGCATACAAACCAACTAATCTAAACATGGTGAATCTTAGGAATAGGAAATAAAGTTTAAAAAATGTAAACGGAGAAATTTAAAACAGCATAACCAGCTTATTAATATTGGTATGAAAATGCTCTTGATAAAATCAAAGTATCATTAGGAATGGTTCATTAATATTTCTGACCAGTGAAAATTCATAACTGTAGTGTGCATATGACTAGATTTGGAGTCCAATGACCTAGATTTGAATAACTTAATAGTCAAATATTGTTTAAAAAAGTCACCAAAATTTTCTGGGCCTTAAGTTTCCTTATTCATGAAATGAAAATAATGATAATTCTTCTATCTTTGTCATAAAGTCATGAAAGTAAAAATATGATATTAGTAAAAGTACACTGAAAGTTACAGTATATGACTCTATCATGACTTCCAAATACCTCTCCTTCTTCTAATTATTTACCCACCATTACAACCACTATTCTACTATTATAAACCCCTATTATTACTATTAACTATAAAACTTAAAAGGCCTAAGACATTGAGATAGTTGCTTTAACTAAACCACTTTGAAAAAATAATCTGCAGCTTTTTCCCACAAAATGATGTGAAGGGAATGATATTCATTGGAGAAGCTAATAGTGTTAGTCATATTTCTTGAACAAAATGTATATATAGCCACCATTTTTTTTTTGAGAAGGAGAAATATCTTCTACTAGGTGGTGTTAAATAGATTTTTAAAAAATATTAGATACAATACTGAAAATATCATGAATATTTTTTTGGTCAAATCTGTCTTTCTTCAGGAGGACAGTAAATTTAAAGACAAGCTAATAAGGTGTATTATTGTATGTCTTAGAGAGCTGTGGAAAAAGAGAGAATTGTCATAACGAATAGGAATTATTCAAGAAATCATGGAAAATAGGGACTGTCTATAAGAAAAAAACAATTCACCTCATTGCTCCTTATACTTTACTTGAGGATTTTATGCACTGTTAATTTATTCATTGAGTTCTGGTTCTAAATGCTCTGATGGAATCAAGACTACTCCTATCAAGGGGCAGAAAAAATGCCACAGGGTTTTCAAATCAGAATTCATGTCAATCAGTCTAAGAGCAAAGGCTTGTCTGCTGAAACAGGAAGATTAACTCTGCATGTATTTCTGTCCCTCAACTTTTTCTTTCTTTTTCTTTTTTTTTTTTTTTTTTTTGGCATTAACACAAAATGTGCTTTGTTGACTCATGGCGTGCCATATTAGTTAAATTAAACATCAAACTTCTGTCTGATTTTCAGATCCCGACATGAGTATGTTGGCAGTCTCAGTAAAACTTGAGCTGTTAAAGGCCCTCAATCAGTCAAAAGGATAGAGCTGCTGTAACGGCAAACTCAGCAAGCAATTACATCAAAGGATTTAAAATCTATTTCAGTAATGCCTTCTGGATAATGACATTGATCTCAGCACTCCCCTTGCAGATTTCCCGGTATTGAAAAGCAGGGTTCTGCATGGTTTCACATTTAGAAAACACCATTCACCATTTCCTTTTATGTGAACATAGTTCAGTTCTCTTGAATACACCTAGACAGCTATTTCTGACATAACACCTATAAGCTAATAGACTTTTATTTCATAAAGCCAAAATTCATGCTATGTACACAATTTTTTCTTTGTTCTCTTCTGTCATACCAATTTTGCCAAAGTAGGAGAAATAACGAGAGGATTTTACTATCTTTTACATTCATGTTTTTCTCCTACTCTAAATCAGGTATTATAAATAAATAGATCAATCAATCAATCCATATTTCTCTTTGTATTTTAATCTCCACTTAGTTTGCTTATCTTTTGGAGTTGATGTGAATAAATGAAATGATTGCAGATGAGAATGTTTCAAATTAAAGAATTTTCATAAACTTTCTTCCTTTCTTCTCTTTCTTCCCTTCCTTCCCCCTCCCTCCCTTCTGTCCTTCCCCTTCTCTCTCTCTCTTTTTTCTTTTTTGGTTAGGGGAAAAATTTATTTTGGGACTTTCATGAGCTATCTGTAGATTGTTTAAGTGGATTTTAATGCCGGCAAAGTCTTTAATTTTATTTTTTAAGTAGTTGCTCTAGTAAAGAAATATCTAGATGTAAATTAATGCTTAAATTTGGGTGCTTTAAAGCAGCTGTCTAGTTAGTCAAAAACATGTAGCAACTTTCTACTTTAAAATAAGTAAAAATTGAATTCTACTAGAGAACTACATATTTTTCATGTCATATAAATAGGTAATGCATGTGAGATAATTTAATTTTCTGTTATTTATTTACTTGTTCTTTGACTCTAGAATCTACTCTATGCCAGAATCCCCAGTGTACCATTATATAGTAGTGGAATAAACCTTGTATTGCTAAATCTCTTTGTATTATCTTCTAACGGAAAGTGGGGTCTGGCTGCTAGCCACTGAAAAGCCACTAAAGAGGCAACGTTGGTGGAAAGGAAAGTTTGCTTTATTTTGGATGCTGGTAACCCGGGTCGGGTAGGGGGAGGTCAGATGCCTGTCCAAAGGCTGACTCCCCTTTACTGACAACCAGGAGGCAAGAGCTTTTCTAGACAGAGGGAGGGGGCTACCTGCAGAAACAACACAGTCAGCTCTGACCGTCCTCTTGAAATTGGTCGTGCAGCGGTCTGATCAGTGTCCTCTTGATTGTTTCACGTACAGTTAATCTTCAGTTCCAGGGGCGGTTTGCTCCCATTTCCTTGAGGCCAGTTCTCGGAATTGCAGCAGCTTATGTCATGGCTATAGTCTGGTCATCATGCAGCTAAATTCTTCCATCTCGGTGGGGTTTCAGTATCTACAAGACGGCTCACAGGAGGTGGCTCAGAATATCATCTATAGCCCTTGAGGAGGAACTAAAGGTCCCTGACTATGCTTAATGACTAAACTATTCAATGTTAGAGTTCTTTCCATCTTAAACAAAATAACCACTCTTTTGGCACCGTATCTAATCAGTTGCCTAGCCTGTGTCTCTCACCATTACACTAAGACAGTTTGAAAGTGCTCTCAAAAATGTTGTTTCCTTTTCTCACTTCCAAGTCATTCCTCTACCTTGACCTCAGTTGCTAGGAGAAAGATGATTAAGGGTGGTTAATCGCCCTTAATAAACTACCCTTAATCACCGTGTCTCCCTACCCCCAAGGAAAAATGAAGTCCATCTGCACCTGTTTGAGTATACTGGAGCATTTCGGGGATATGAGGGTATTCAATCCTTTAGTACTCTGTTATCTAGCACATTAATAACCACGTCATCATTCTGTCCAGTTCAATGAAAAGAAAGAATTCCAAGATTCAACAGATGGGATTTGGGCAGGAAGGAAGGGGAAAAAAGTAAGAAGGGAAGGTAATGTGACCTTGTGAGTGGAGCTCTTTGGCCTGATTCAGTGTACTATTGCTGCACCTGCACCTGAATATACAGTAGGAAATGAAGTGTTATATGCTTGTACTTCCCTGTCCCATAAGAGCCAAAGTGAGTTCTCCCAATTGGGAAGAAGTGGATACAGAGAAGTGGGAAGACCCTCGGGGCTCTCCAGCTCCAATCACTCCTCTGAACCACGAGTCTCTGAGACTGATGATTTTTCTAGTTGGAGGTTGGCAAAGGAAAGTTACCTCCATGTTGAGATGCCTCTTGGAGTTCTGGACTTGTTGCCTCCCTGACAAAGTTTAGCTATTATCTTGCTTCTAGGATCTTGTTAAAACTGAATGCCTGATCAATGAGGACCTTATAACTCTCTGATCTGATACTACACGGAGGGGGGGGCAACTCAATGACTAACAAGGTGGAAAGAGTCTAAAAAGCCTTGGTCGTCAAATGACAATGACATATCCCAGAGGGCAGCCGGCCTGGCCCTAGACATATCTCTGCTTTACATGAAAAAGTGGCAGCTAACCCTTTAGTGGAAACTTCATCCCCCACTTTGCTTTCTGATGCAAAGCTGCTGTCTCAGGTTCACAGAGGTTCTGCTGACTGGACCTGATTCACTGATGGTTTAGCTAAGCTGGAAGTGAGTGCAACTTGCCTTCTCCCTAAAACAGAGTAACCTGCATTAGGAGTGGATCATAAGAGACATTCAAGTGATGAAGGAAACGACTAAAGTATGTCCGGAGCAGAGGTAAGGTTTGTGGATCATTTGAAAAAGGGTTGACATCTTGATTACGGAATAGGTTGAATTCTCCCATACCTTGTGAAGATTGGACGATAACATGTGCTATTATTTTGAATAGGACATTGTTTTGGTGATTTTTTGTTTGTCTTTTTTTTTTTAAACTTTGTAGTGTGACACAAAAGGGTTCAACATGTTGGGGAAACTTTATCAATATTGTGATTTACATTTTTTTATATATAAGCTATTTTGAGGTACAAATAAAAAGAGACTCTGGCAAAGTATGTTTTCCCAAGAAAACATATCTGTTTTGAGTGATCTTAGAAATACCTTTTTCTTTGACTTGTGTAACGTTACTTAGGTGACTAGGTATCTCATTGAATAGCATTAAGTTGATCTGTGTTTAATTTTCATTCTTAAAGCAATGACAGAAGAGAAAGCAAGAAAAGCAAAGATTTATGGAAAGCAAGTCTTGCCTTACCTTATATTGAGAGTTATAGTATATTCAGGGCCACTGAGAATTAAATACTCTGTTATCAAAAAAGTAAAAGAAATTAATTTTTAAATTATGTTAAAATAACTTCTTATCCTTAGCTTCAACACACTGCAGACTAGTGTAATGATGTCAAATATTGGTAACGGGAAACAAACAAATATCAAAAAACACAATCTTCCTCTTTTGTCTGCCCTATGACCCCCCAAAATAAGAGTAATAGAACTCATAAACCACACTGAGCACACAATTAAGAGCTCATAGGAAAAGTATTGATACAAAAGGATTGTGGTAGCTAAAGTGAAACCTCTGAAAGTTAGACTAGTTAATAGAATGCTAACTGCTGACACAGTTTCCATTAGTGTACATTGTAGATTGCATAATGCTATTTCAAGCATGGACTATAAAAAATTAGTGAACTGAAAATAATGAAAGATAATTTGAATTATGGTAACATCATTATTTCCCATCTAATATTTATACCATATTTGCAATTTTATATTCATCCTCATTACTGTCAAAGGGCAACAGCAAGAACAGAAACAGGCTTCACTATCTTCCTGTAATGTATCCTCCCTGCCAGTTGGAAAAAGAAAGTTCCATTTCAGTAATGAAACTAGAACTCCAATCCTTTATTGGAGAGAGAAATACTCATGCTATAAGTTAATTTTGTGACTCCCCAAAGAACAGTAGTTGAGTTTCATTCTATTATTCATTTGAATTTTTCTTATAAGCACAAGGGAGTAAGGAATGATGCTCCCAAACACAGATAAAAGAAATCATGCTACAAAGAGTCTGTCAACATTGCATTTCCTTCTGTTAATGGATATCGCCAAAAGATAATACTTATTCATATATGAATTATTGACTAAAATGTGATGCCAAAGAAAAATATTTTGGTTCTGGGTATCTGCCTATTTTACACTATTGTTTCTGAAAAAAGGCATAAAAGAATAATATGTCATTGAAAATATACACTTATAAAGCTGCAGAATATGTATGGAATGTATATGTCCTGATCAATGTATGCGCTTTTATCAACAATTCTACTTATTTTCCTCTTGCTTTTGCAAATAATTTGCCCTGATAGTTTTTTATTATTATTTTGTGATTATTGTATGTGTGCCTTATCTTCAGGAAAAGAGTTCTTTGTTCATTGTCATCATTGTCGGATTGTGTATTACAATATGTAATACATAGCCTGCACTCAAAAAATATAGAAATTATAAAAAGATAAAGTTATTACAAGATACCAAAAAAGGGACACCGATACATATATCAAATCATTGCTTAACATAATGCACTCAAGATGTATCCATGTTGTTACAAATAGCAGGATTTCCTTTATTTTCTCATGGCTGAATAATATTCCATTTTATATATATATATATATATATATATGCTTTATATGAAAAAGTGGCAGCTAATCCTTTAGTGGAAACTTTATCCCCCACTTTGCTTTCTGAAGCAAAGCTGCTGTCTCAGATTCACAGAGGTTCTGCTGACTGGACCTGATTCACTGATGGTTTAGCTAAGCTGGAAGCTGATGGTGTCCTTTGGATTGGGCAGTATTCAACAATAGCACCAATTGCAAAATTAAAAATGGTCATGGCTACTCCACTTAGCGGGCAGTACTGACAGTAATTCTCATAGTTCTGGCTAATGCTCCCCTTAATAAATATTGTTACATTTTTACTGACCCTAACTGTTTTGTCTGTGCTGGCAAAACTACAGACTAGCGGATAAAAGGCCTTCTGGAGTAATGGAAATAAAAACAAAAATAAATAAATGGGACCTAATGAAACTTAAAAGCTTTTGCAAAGCAAAGGAAACTACAAACAAAACGAAGAGACAACCCTCAGAATGGGAGAAATTATTTGCAAATGCAACAACAGACAAAGGATTAATCTCCAAAATTACTGAGCTCATGCAGCTCAATATCAAAAAAACAAAACAACCCAATCAAAAAATGGGCAGAAGATCTAAACAGACATGTCTCCAAAGAAGACATATAGATCACTAAAAAGCACATAAAAAGATGCTCAACATCACTAGTTATTACAGGAATGCAAAACTACAATGAGGTATCACCTTATGCTGGTCAGAATGGCCATCATCAAAAAATCTACAAACAATAAATGCTGGAGAGGGTGTGGAGAAAAGGGAACCCTCTTGCACTGTTGGTGGGAATGTAAATTGGTAGAGCCACTATGGAGAACAGTATGGAGGTTCCTTAAAAAACTAAAAATAGAGCTACCATATGACCCAAAAATCCCACCCCTGGGCATATATCCAGAGAAAACCATAATTCAAAAAAGACATGTACCCCAATGTTCACTGCAGCACTATCTACAATAGTCAGGACATGGAAGCAACCTAAATGTCCATCAACAGAGGAATGGATAAAGAAGATGTGATACATATATACAGCTCTAGCACTGTTGGTGGGAATGTAAATTGATACAGCCACTATGGAGAACAGTATGGAGGTTCCTTAAAAAACTAAAAATAGAATTATCATATGACCCAGCAATCCCACTACTGGGGATATACCCAGAGAAAACCATAATTCAAAAAGACACATGTGGAGACCTTCAAGATGGTGGAAGAGTAAGACATGGAGATCACCGTTCTCTCCACAAATACATCAGAAATACATCTGCATGTGGAACAACCCCTACAGAACACCTACTGAATGCTGGCAGAAGACCTCAGACTCCCCCAAAGGCAAGAAGTCTGGGTAGAGGGCAAAGTGGAGAGAGTCCCACACAGTGGATAGGTGCTGAGCAGCACTCACCAGCCTGAGAGGCTTGTCTGCTCACCCGCCAGGATGGGTGGGAGCCGGGAGCTGAAACTCGGTCTTCGGAGGTCGGATCCCAGGGAGGAGACTTGGGTTGGCTGTGTGAACACAGCTTGAAGGGGGCTAGTGTGCAACAGCTAGCTGGGAGGGTGTCTAGGAAAATATCTGGACCTGCCTAAGAGGCAAGAGACCATTGTTTTGGGGTGCGCTAGGAGAGGGGATTCAGAGCATCATCAAAATGAGCTCCAGAGAAGGGCGCAAGTTGTGGCTATCAGCATAAACACCAGAGATGGGCATGAAACGCTAAGGCTGCTGCTGCCGCCACCGAGAAGCCTGTGTGCAAGCACAGGTCACTCTCCACACCTCCCCTCCTGGGAGTCTGTGCAGTCCACCACCGCCAGGGTCCTGGGATCCAGGGACAACTTCCCCGGGAGAATGCACGGCGTGCCTCAGGCTGGTGCAACGTCACACCGGCCTCTGCTGACACAGGCTCGCCCCGCATCCATACCCCTCCCTCCCCACAGCCTGAGTGAGCCAGAAACCCCTAATCAGCTGCTCCTTTAACCCCGTCCTGTCTGAGCAAAACCCAGACACCCTCAGGCGACACACACGCAGAGTCGCAGGGCCGGGGCCAAATCTAAAGCTGAACACCAGCAGCTGTGCGAACAAAGAAGAGAAAGGGAAATTTCTCCCAGCAGCCTCAGAAACAGTGGATTAAATCTCCACCATCAACTTGATGTACCTGCATCTGTGGAATATCTGAAAAGACAATGAATCATCCCAAAATTGAGGCAGTGAACTTAGGGGGCAACTGTAGACTTGGGGTTTGCTTTCTGCATCTAATTTGTTACTGGTTTTATGTTGGTTTAGTATTCAGAGTTTATTATCATTGGTAGATTTGATTATTAATTTGGTTGCTCTCTTCCTTTTTTAAATATATAAATATATATATTTTTCTCCTCTTTCACTTTCTGTGAGTGTGTATGTGTATGACCCGCATCCATACCCCTCCCTCCCCACAGCCTGAGTGAGCCAGAAACCCCTAATCAGCTGCTCCTTTAACCCCGTCCTGTCTGAGCAAAACCCAGACACCCTCAGGCGACACACACGCAGAGTCGCAGGGCCGGGGCCAAATCTAAAGCTGAACACCAGCAGCTGTGCGAACAAAGAAGAGAAAGGGAAATTTCTCCAAGAAGCCTCAGAAACAGTGGATTAAATCTCCACCATCAACTTGATGTACCTGCATCTGTGGAATATCTGAAAAGACAATGAATCATCCCAAAATTGAGGCAGTGAACTTAGGGGGCAACTGTAGACTTGGGGTTTGCTTTCTGCATCTAATTTGTTACTGGTTTTATGTTGGTTTAGTATTCAGAGTTTATTATCATTGGTAGATTTGATTATTAATTTGGTTGCTCTCTTCCTTTTTTAAATATATAAATATATATATTTTTCTCCTCTTTCACTTTCTGTGAGTGTGTATGTGTATGATTCCTTGTGTGATTTTTTTGGTATAACATTGCTTTTACCATTTGTCCTAGGGCTCAGTCTGTCCAATTTTTTTTTTTTTAGTACAGTTTTTAGAGCTTGTTATCATTGTTGGATTTGGTTTTTGGCTTGGCTGCTCTCTTCATTCTTTCTTTATCCCTTTTTTATTATTAATTAAATTTTTTTATTGTTAATAATTTTTAAATTTCTTGTTCTAATAATTAATTTTATTTTTTCTTTCTTTCTTTCTTTTGTCTTTTCTCCCTTTTCTTCTGAGCTGTGTGGCTGAAAGGGTCTTGTTGCTCTGGCTGGGTGTCAGGCCTGGCCACTGAGGTGGGAGAGCCAAATTTAGGACATAGGTGCACCAGAGACCTCCCAGCTCCATGTAATATCAAGCAGTGAAGGCTCTCCCAGAGATCTCCATCTCAACGTGAAGACCAAGCCCGACTCAACGACCAGCAAGCTACAGTGCTGGACACACTATGAAAAACAACTAGCAAGACAGGAACACCACCCCACCCATTAGCAGAGAGGCTGCCTAAAATCATAATAAGGTCACAGACACCCCAAACCACACCACTGGATGCAGTCCTGCCCACCAGAAAGACAAGATCCAGCCACATCCACCAGAACACAGGAACCAGTCCCCTCCACCAGGAAGCCTACGAAACCCACTGAACCAACCTTAGCCACTGGAGGCAGACACCAAAAACAATGAGAACTACGAACCTGCAGCCTGTGAAAAGCAGACCCCAAACATGGTAAGTTAAGCAAAATGAGAAGAAACAGAAATGCGCAGCAGATGAAGGAGCAAGGCCAAAACCCACCAGGCCAAACAAATGAAGAGGAAATAGATTGTCTACCTGAAAAACAATTCAGAGTACTGATAGTAAAGATGATCCCAAATCTTGGAAATAGAATGGAGACAATAAAAGAAATGTTTAACGAGGACTTAGAAGAACTAAAGAGCAAACAAACAATGATGAACAACACAATAAATAAAATTTAAAACTCTCTAAAAGCAATCAGTAGCAGAATAACGAAGGCAAAAGAACGGATAAGTGACTTGGAAGATAAAATAGTGGAAATAACTACTGCAGAGCAGAATAAAGAAAAAAGAAAGAAAAGAATTGAGGACAGTCTCAGAGACCTCTGGGACAACATTAAACACACCCACATTCGAATTATAGGGGTCCCTGAGGAAGAAGAGAAAAAGAAAGGGACTGAGAAAATACTTGAAGACATTATAGTTGAAAACTTCCCTAATATGGGAAAGGAAATAGTCAATCAGGCCCAGGAAGCGCAGAGTCCCATACAGGATAAATCCAAGGAGAAACAAGCCAAGATGCATATTAATCAAACTATCAAAAATTAAATAACAAAGAAAAAATATTAAAAGCAGCAAGGGAAAATAACAAATAACATACAAGGGAAGCCTTATAAGGTTAACAGCTGATCTTTCAGCAGAAACTCTGCAAGCCAGAAGGGAGAGGTAGAACATATTAAAAGTGATGAAATGGAAAAACCTACAACCAAGATTACTCTACCCAGCAAGGATCTCATTCAGATTCAATGGAGAAATTAAAACTTTTACAGACAAGCAAAAGCCAAGAGAATTCAGCACCAAAAAAACAGCTTTACAACAAATGCTAAAGGAACTTCTCTAGGCAGGAAACACAAGAGAAGGAAAAGACTTACAATAAAAAATCCAAAACAATAAGAAAATGGTAATAGGAACATACATATCGAGAACTACCTTATGTAAATGGATTAAATGCTCCCACCAAAAGACGTAAACTGGCTGAATGTAGGCACATAAAGCAAATGCTAACAGCCATAAAAGGGGAAATCGACAGTGACACAATAATAGTAGGGGACTTTAACACCCACTTTCACCAACAGACAGATCATCTAAAATGAAAATAAATAAGGAAACAAAAGCTTTCAATGATACATTAAACCAGAAGGATTTAACTGATATTTATAGGACATGCCATCCAAAAGCAACAGAATACACTTTCTTCTCAAATGCTTATGGAACACTCTCCAGGGTAGATCATATCTTAGGTCACAAATCAAGCCTTGGTAAATTTGATAAAATTGAAATCATATCAAGTATCCTTTGCGACCACAACTTTATGAGACTATATATCAATTACAGGAAAAAAATCTGTAAAAAATACAAACACATGGAGGCTAAAGAGTACACTACAAATAATCAGGAGATCACTGAAGAAATCAAAGAGGAAATAAAAAAATACCTAGAAACAAATGACAATGAAAATACGATAATCCAAAATCTACAGGATGCAGCAAAAGCAGTACTAAAAGGAAAGTTTATAGCAATACAATCCTACCTCAAGAAACAAGAAAAATCTCAAATACACAATCTAACCTTACAGCTAAAGCAATTAGAGAAAGAAGAACGAAAAAAACCCAAAGTTAGGAGAAGGACAGAAATCATAAAGATCAGATCAGATAATAAATGAAAAAGAAATGAAGAAAATAATGGCAAACATCAATAGAAGTAAAAGCTGGTTCTTTGAGAAATAAACAAAATTGATAAACCATGAGCCAGACTCATCAAGAAAAAAGGGAGAATACTCAAATCAGTAGAATTTGAAATGAAAAAGGATAGATAAAAACTGAAACTGCAGAAAAACAAAGGATCATGAGAGAATACTACAAGCAACTATATGCCAATAAATTTGACAACCTGGAAGAAATGGACAAATTCTCAGATAAGCACAACTTTCTGAGACTGAACCAGGAAGAAATAGAAAATATAAACAGATGAATCACAAGCACTGAAATTGAGACTGTGATTAAAAATCTTCCAACAGACAAAGCCCAGGACCAGATGGCTTCACAGGTGAATTCTATCAAACATTTAGAGAAGAGCTAACACCTATCCTTCTCAAACTCTTCCAAAATATAGCAGAGGTAACAACACTCCCAAACTCATTTTATGAGGCCACCATCACCCTGATACCAAAATCAGACAAAGATATCACAATGAAAGAAAATGACAGGCCAATATCACTGATGAACATAGATGCAAAAATACTCAACAAAATACTACCAAACAGAATCCAACAACACATTAAAAGGATCATACACCATGATTAAGTGGGGTTTATTCCAGGAATGCAAGGATACTTCAATATCATAGAGGGAACTTACCTCAACATAATAAAGGCCATATTTCACAAACCCACAGCCCACATCATTCTCAAAGGTGAAAAACTGAAATCATTTCCTCTAAGATCAGGAACAAGATAAGGTTGTCCACTCTCACCACTATTAATCAAAATAGCTTTGGAAGTTTTAGCCACAGCAATCAGAGAAGAAAAAGAAATAAAAGGAATCCAAATTGGAAAATAAGAAGTAAAGCTGTCACTCTTTGCAGATGACATGATACTATACATAGAGAATCCTAAAGATGCTACCAGAAAACTAGTAGAGCTAATCAATGAATTTGGTAAAGTAGCAGGATACAAAACTAATGCACAGAAATCTCTTGCATTCCTATACACTAATGATGAAAAATCTGAAAGAGAAATTAATGAAAAACTCCCATTTACCTCTGCAACAAAAATAATAAATGATGTTGAGCATCCTTTCATGTGTTTGTTGTCAATCTGTATATGTTCTTTGGAGAAATGTCTATTTCGGTCTTCTGACCATTTTTGGATTAGGTTGTTTGTTTTTTTGATATTGAGCTGCATGAGCTGCTTGTGTATTTTGGAGATTAATCCTTTGTCAGTTACTTCATTTGCAAATATTTTCTCCCATTCTGAGGGTTGTCTTCTTGTCTTGTTTATGCTTTCCTTTGATGTGCTAAAGCTTTTAAGTTTCATTAGGTCCTATTTTTTTATTTTTATTTTATTTCCATTTCTGTAGGAGGTGGGTCAAAAGGATTTTGCTGTGATTTATGTCATAGAGTGTTCTGCCTATGTTTTCCTCTAAGAATTTTATAGTGTCTGGCCTTACATTTCTGTCTTTAATCCATTTTGAGTTTATTTTTGTGCATGGTGTTAGGAAGTGTTCTAATTTCATTTGTTTACATGTACCTGTCCAGTTTTCCCAGAACAACTTATTGTAGAGACTGTCTTTTCTCCATAGTATATTCTTGCCTCCTTTATCAATGATAAGGTGAACATATATGCGTGGGTTCATCTCTGGGCTTTCTATCCTGTTCCATTGATCTATATTTCTGTTTTTGTGCCAGTACCATACTGTCTTGATTACTGTAGCTTTGTATTATAGTCTGAAGTCCAGGGCTTGATTCCTCCAGCTCTGTTTTTCATTCTCAGGATTGCTTTGGCGCTTCAGGGTGTTTTGTGTTTTCATATAAATTGTGAAATTTTTTGTTCCAGTTCTGTGGTAAATGCCGTTGGTGGTTTGATAGGGATTGCATTGAATCTGTAGATTGCTTTGGGTAGTATAGTTATTTTCACAATGTTGATTCTTCCAATCCAAGAGCATGATATTTCTCTCCATCTGTTTGTATCATCTTAATTTCATTCATTACTGTCTTATAGTTTTCTGCATACAGGTCTTTTGTCTCCTTAGGTAGGTTTTTTCCTAGCTGTTTTATTTGCAGTGGTAAAAGGGAGTGTTTGCTCAATTTCTCTAACAGATTTTTTGTCATTAGTGTATAGGAATGCAAGAGATTTTTGTACATTAATTTTGCATCCTGCAACTTTACCAAATTCATTTATTAGCTCTAGTATTTTGATGGTAGCATCTTTAGGATTCTCTATGTATAGTGTCGTGTCATCTGCAAACAGTGACAGTTTTACTTCTTTTCCGATATGGATTCTTTCTATTTCTTTTTCTTCTCTGACTGCTGTGGCTAAAACTTCCACAACTATGTTGAATAATAGTGGTTGAGAGTGGGCAACCTTGTGTTCTTCCTGACTGTAGTGGAAATGCTTTCAGTTTTTCACCATTGAGAACGATATTGGCTGTGGGTTTGTCATATATAACCTTTATTATGTTGAGGTAAGTTCCCTCTATGCCTACTTTCTGGAGGGTTTTCCTCATAAATGGGTGTTGAACTTTGTTGAAAGCTTTTTCTGCATCTGTTGCTATGATCATATGGTTTTTTTCCTTCAATTTGTTAATATGGTGTATCACGTTGTTTGAATTGTGTGTATTGAAGAATCCTTTCATTCCTGGGATAAACTGCACTTGATCATGTTGTATGATCCTTTTAATGTGCTGTTGGATTCTGTTTGGTAGTATTTTGTTGAGGAATTTTGCATCTATGTTCTTCCATGATATTGGCCTGTAGTTTTCTTTTTTTGAGACATCCTTGTCTGGTTTTTGTTTCAGGGTGATGTTGGCCTCATAGAATGAGTTTGGGAGTGTTCCTCCCTCTGCTATATTTTGGAAGAGTTTGAGAAGGGAAGTGGTATTTCTCTAAATATTTGATAGAATTCGCCTGTGAAGCCATCTGGTTCTGGGCTATTGTTTGTTGGAAGATTTTAAATCATAGTTTCAAGTTCAGTGCTTGTGATTGGTTTGTTTATATTTTCTATTTCTTCCTTGTTCAGTCTCGGAAGGTTGTGCTTTCCAAGAAGTTGTCCATTTGTTTCAGGTTGTCCATTTTATTGGCATATAGTTTCCAAAAGTATGTAGTCACTCGTGATCCTTTGTATTTCTGCAGTATCAATTGTTACTTCTCCTTTTTCATTTCTAATTCTATTGACTTGAGTCTTTTTCCTATTTTTCTTGATGAGTCTGGTTAATGTTTTATCAATTTTGCTTAACTTCTTAAAGAACCAGCTTTTAGTTTTTTTGATCTTTGCTATCGTTTCCTTCATTTCTTTTTCATATATTTCTGATCTGCCCTTTATGAGTTCTTTCCTTCTGCTAACTTTGTGTGTTTTTGTTCTTCTTCTTTCTCTAATTCCTTATGTGTAAGGTTAGGTTGTTTATGTGAGTTTTTTCTTGTTTCTTGTGGTAGTATTGTATTGCTATAAACTTCCTTGTTAGAACTGCTTTCACTGCATCCTATTTGCTTTGGGTTGTCGTGTTTTCTTTGTCATTTGTTTCTAGGTATTTTTTGATTTTCTCTTAGATTTCTTCAGTGACGTCTTGGTTATTTAGTAGTGTATTGTTTAGCCTCCATGTGTTTGTATCTTTTACATTTTTTTCCTTGTAATCGGTATCTAGTGTTATAGTATTGTGGTCAGAAAAGATACTTGATACAATTTCAATTTTCTTAAATTTACCAAGGCTTGATTTTTGACCCAAGATATGATCTATCCTGGAGAATGTTCCATGAGCACTTGAGAAGAAAGTGTATTCTGTTGCTTTTGGATGGAATGTCCTATAAATATCAATTAAGTCCATCTCGTTTAATATATCATTTAAAGCTTGTGTTTCCTAATTTATTTTCATTTTGCGTGATCTGTCCATTGGTGAAAGTGGGTGTTCAAGTCTCCCACTATTATTGTGTTGTAAAGTCCCCTACTATTATGTAGTGTCCTTCTTTGCCTCTTGTAACAGTCTTTATTTTAAAGTCTATTTTTTCTGATAAAAGAATTGCTACTCCAGCTTTCTTTTGATTTCCATTTGCATGGAATATCTTTTTTCATCCCTTTACTTTCAGTCTGTATGTGTCCCTAGGTCTCAGGTGGGTCTCTTGTAGACAGCACATATATGGGTCTTATTTTTGTATCCATTCAGCCACTCTATGTCTTTTGGTTAGAGCATTTAATCCATTTACATTTAAGGTAAGTATCAATATGTATGTTCCTATTACCATTTTCTTAATTGTTTTGGGTTTGTTATTG
>NC_041220.1:4019387-4026642 GCF_002837175.3 Physeter macrocephalus
TTCTTTCTATTTCTTTTTCTTCTCTGACTGCTGTGGCTAAAACTTCCACAACTATGTTGAATAATAGTGGTTGAGAGTGGGCAACCTTGTGTTCTTCCTGACTGTAGTGGAAATGCTTTCAGTTTTTCACCATTGAGAACGATATTGGCTGTGGGTTTGTCATATATAACCTTTATTATGTTGAGGTAAGTTCCCTCTATGCCTACTTTCTGGAGGGTTTTCCTCATAAATGGGTGTTGAACTTTGTTGAAAGCTTTTTCTGCATCTGTTGCTATGATCATATGGTTTTTTTCCTTCAATTTGTTAATATGGTGTATCACGTTGTTTGAATTGTGTGTATTGAAGAATCCTTTCATTCCTGGGATAAACTGCACTTGATCATGTTGTATGATCCTTTTAATGTGCTGTTGGATTCTGTTTGGTAGTATTTTGTTGAGGAATTTTGCATCTATGTTCTTCCATGATATTGGCCTGTAGTTTTCTTTTTTTGAGACATCCTTGTCTGGTTTTTGTTTCAGGGTGATGTTGGCCTCATAGAATGAGTTTGGGAGTGTTCCTCCCTCTGCTATATTTTGGAAGAGTTTGAGAAGGGAAGTGGTATTTCTCTAAATATTTGATAGAATTCGCCTGTGAAGCCATCTGGTTCTGGGCTATTGTTTGTTGGAAGATTTTAAATCATAGTTTCAAGTTCAGTGCTTGTGATTGGTTTGTTTATATTTTCTATTTCTTCCTTGTTCAGTCTCGGAAGGTTGTGCTTTCCAAGAAGTTGTCCATTTGTTTCAGGTTGTCCATTTTATTGGCATATAGTTTCCAAAAGTATGTAGTCACTCGTGATCCTTTGTATTTCTGCAGTATCAATTGTTACTTCTCCTTCTTCATTTCTAATTCTATTGACTTGAGTCTTTTTCCTATTTTTCTTGATGAGTCTGGTTAATGTTTTATCAATTTTGCTTAACTTCTTAAAGAACCAGCTTTTAGTTTTTTTGATCTTTGCTATCGTTTCCTTCATTTCTTTTTCATATATTTCTGATCTGCCCTTTATGAGTTCTTTCCTTCTGCTAACTTTGTGTGTTTTTGTTCTTCTTCTTTCTCTAATTCCTTATGTGTAAGGTTAGGTTGTTTATGTGAGTTTTTTCTTGTTTCTTGTGGTAGTATTGTATTGCTATAAACTTCCTTGTTAGAACTGCTTTCACTGCATCCTATTTGCTTTGGGTTGTCGTGTTTTCTTTGTCATTTGTTTCTAGGTATTTTTTGATTTTCTCTTAGATTTCTTCAGTGACGTCTTGGTTATTTAGTAGTGTATTGTTTAGCCTCCATGTGTTTGTATCTTTTACATTTTTTTCCTTGTAATCGGTATCTAGTGTTATAGTATTGTGGTCAGAAAAGATACTTGATACAATTTCAATTTTCTTAAATTTACCAAGGCTTGATTTTTGACCCAAGATATGATCTATCCTGGAGAATGTTCCATGAGCACTTGAGAAGAAAGTGTATTCTGTTGCTTTTGGATGGAATGTCCTATAAATATCAATTAAGTCCATCTCGTTTAATATATCATTTAAAGCTTGTGTTTCCTAATTTATTTTCATTTTGCGTGATCTGTCCATTGGTGAAAGTGGGTGTTCAAGTCTCCCACTATTATTGTGTTGTAAAGTCCCCTACTATTATGTAGTGTCCTTCTTTGCCTCTTGTAACAGTCTTTATTTTAAAGTCTATTTTTTCTGATAAAAGAATTGCTACTCCAGCTTTCTTTTGATTTCCATTTGCATGGAATATCTTTTTTCATCCCTTTACTTTCAGTCTGTATGTGTCCCTAGGTCTCAGGTGGGTCTCTTGTAGACAGCACATATATGGGTCTTATTTTTGTATCCATTCAGCCACTCTATGTCTTTTGGTTAGAGCATTTAATCCATTTACATTTAAGGTAATTATCAATATGTATGTTCCTATTACCATTTTCTTAATTGTTTTGGGTTTGTTATTGTAGGTCTTTTCCTTCTCTTGTGTTTCCTACCTAGAGAAGTTCCTTAAGCATTTGTTGTAAAGATGGTTTGGTGGTGCTGAATTCTCTTACCTTTTGCTTTTCTGTAATGATTTTAATTTCTTGGTCGAATCTGAATGAGATCCTTGTGGGTAGAGTAATCTTGGTTGTAGGTTTTTCCCATTCATCACTTTAATATGTCCTGACACTCCCTTCTGGATTTCAGAGTTTCTGCTGAAAGTTCAGCTGTTAACCTTATGGGGATTTCCTTTTATGTTATTTGTTGTTTTTCCCTTGCTAATTTTAATATTTTTTCTTTGTATTTAATTTTTATAGTTTGGCTAATATGTGTCTTGGCGTGTTTCTCCTTGGATTTATCCTGTCTGGGATTCTGTGCTTCCTGGACTTCATTGACTATTTGCTTTCCCGTATTGGGGAAGTTTTCTACTATAATGTCTTCAAATATTTTCTCAGTTCCTTTCTTTTTCTCTTCTGCTTCTGGGACCCCTATAATTTGAATGTTGGTGTGTTTAATGTCGTCCCAGAGGTCTCTGAGACTGTCCTCAATTCTTTTCATTCTTTTTTCTTTATTCTGCTCTGCGGTAGTTATTTCCACTATTTTATCTTCCAACTCACTTCTCCGTTCTTCTACATCAGTTGTTCTGCTATTGATCCCTTCTAGAGTATTTTAAATTTCATTTATTGTGTTGTTCATCATTGTTTGTTTGCTCTTTAGTTCTTCTAGGTCCTTGTTAAATGTTTCTTGCATTTTCTCCATTCTATTTCCAAGATTTTGTGTCATCTTTACTATCATTACTCTGAATTCTCTTTCAGGTAGAATGCCTATTTCATCTTCACTTGTTTGGTCTGGTGGGTTTTTACCTTTCTCCTTCATCTGCTGTGTATTTCTCTGTCTTTTTATTTTGCTTAACTTTCTGTTTGGGGTCTCTTGTTCTCAGGCTGCAGGTTAATAGTTCTCATTGTTTATAGTGTCTGCTCCCAGTTGGTAAAGTTGGTTCAGTGGGTTGTGTAGGCTTCCTGGTGGAGGGGACTGGTGCCTGTATTCTGATGGATGAGGCTGGATCTTGTCATTCTGGTGGGCAGAGCCACATCTGGTGGTTTGTTTTAGGTGTGTGTGAACTTATGATTTTAGGCAACCTCTCTGCTAATCGGTGGGGTTTTGTTCCTGTCTTGCTAGTTGTTTGGCATAGGGTGTCCAGCACTGTAGCTTGCTGGCCGTTGAGTGGAGCTGGGTCTTAGTGTTGAGAGAGAGATCTCTGGGAGAGCTCTCACCGATTGATATTATGAGGGGCCCGGAGGTCTTGCTGGGCCAACGTCCTGAACTCAGCTCTTCCATTCAGACGCACAGGCCTGTCAGCCAGCCTGAGCACCAAGACCCTGTGATCCACATGGCTCAGAAGCAAAGTGAGAAAAGAAAATAAATGTAAGAAAGTTATTAAAATTAAAAAAAATTATTAAAATTAAAAAATAAGAAGAAAATAACCTAACCAATAAAGATATCCACCAATGATAACAAGTGCTAAAAACTATACAAAAATAAACCAGACTGATAGAACCCTCGGTCAAATGGTAAAAGCAAAGATATACAGGCAAAATCACACAAAGAAGTATACACATACACACTCACAAAAAGAGAAAGAGAAAAAGGAAAAAAAATATATGAAAAAGGAAGAGAGCCACCAAATCAATAAACAAATCTACCATTGATAATAAGCTCTAAGTACTAAACTAAGTGAAACATAAAACTAAAAGCAAATTAGATGCAGAAAGCAATCCCCGAGTCTACAGTTGCTCCCAAAGTCTACCGCCTCAGTTTTGGGATGATTCGTTGTGTATTCAGGTATTCCAGTGATGCAGGGTACATTAAGTTGATTATGGAGATTTAATCTGCTGCTCCTGAGGCTGCACAGAGAGATTTCCTTTTCTCTTCTTTTTTTGCACAGCTCCTGGGGTTCAGCTTTGGATTTGGTCCCTCCTCTGCATGTAGGTTGCCCTCTGGCATCTGTTCTTCACCCAGACAGTAGGGGGTTAAAGGAGCACCTGATTGGTGTCTCTGGCTCACTCCAGCTGGGGGAAGGGAGGGGTATGGAATGCGGGGTGAGCCTGTGGCGGCATGACTTTGCAACAGCCTGAGGCGTGCTGTGCATTCTCCCGGGGAAGTTGTCCCTGGATCACGGGACCCTGGCGGTGGCGGGCTGCAGAGGCTCCCGGGAGGGGAGGTGTGGAGAGTGACCTATGCTCGCGCACAGGCTTCTTGGTGGCTGCAGCAAGAGCGTTAGCATATCATGCCCGTCTCTGGTGTCCACGCTGATAGCCGTGGCTCACACCCATCTCTGGAGCTCGTTTAGGAGGTGCTCTGGATCCCCTCTCCTTGCACACCCTGAAACAATTGTCTCTTGCCTCTTAGGCAGTTTCAGACTTTTTCAGGGACTCCCTCCTGGCTAGCTGCAGTGCAGTAGCCCCCTTCAGGCTGTGTTCACACAGCCAACCCAAGTCCTCTCCCGGCATCTGACTGAAGCCCAAGCCTCAGCTTCCAGCCCCGCCCGCCCCGGCGGGTGAGCAGACAAGCCTCTCAGAACGGTGAGTGCTGGTCGGCACCGATCCTCTGCGGGAATCTCTCCGCTTTGCCCTCCGCACCCCTGTGGCTGCACTCTCCTCCGTGGCTCTGAAGCTCCCCCCTGCCCACCCCCCATCTCTGCCAGTGAAGGGGTTTTCCTAGTGTGTGGAAACTTTTCCTCCTTCACAGGTCCCTCCCAGAGGAGCAGGTCCTGTCCCTATTCTTTTGTGTCCATTTTTTGTTTTTTCTTTTGCCCTACCCAGGTACGTGGGGAGTTTCTTGCCTTTTGGGAAGTCTGAGGTTTTCTGCCAGCATTCAATAAATGTTCTGTAGGGGTTGTTCCACATGTAGATGTATTTTTGGTGTATTTGTGGGGAGGAAGGTGATCTCCACATCTTACTCCTCCGCCATCTTGAAGGTCCTCTCCTCACTTCTTATTTAAACTGCAGTTCCAGTGACCTTTAAGGTCTGGCTTTCTCTTTCACTTTTAAAGAGGTGGATATAAAAACCTATACACTTAAGGGTAAATGTCATTTTTTATCACACTTGCTTTCTGGTTTGGGTCTAGTCTTTCTGGAGACAAACATATGACACTTCAATTTGATCAAATTGAATGCAGTAGCAACTCACTGGCTGTTACACATTTCTCTTGGCTTGTATTAAATGCTATGAATATGCAAGGCTGAGTGAGATTAGCTACATTACCTTTGCCCTCATAATCCCACATCATGTTTGCCTTCAAGAACCTTCACTCTCTTTAAGCCTAAATTTAAGTTCGTGGTTAATGTTTATAGGGATAAAGTTTGGATATTTTCCAAATGCCCGCTAACTTTTTGTTCCTGCTTTAATTGTGCCATTTACAGCTCATCAATACAGTGAACCAAATTAAGGTTATAAATCTGGCTTTCTCTAAACCATACATTGGCAAATGTTTTCTTTAAAAGGGCAGATAATCCATATTTTAGATTCTGTAGCTCCTATGGTTTCAGTCACAACTACTCAGCCTTGATGTAGTGTGAAGGAGCACAGACCATATGTAAACAAATAAGTGTGGCTGTAAGTATAACAAAATAATAGTTTATTTACAAAAATTGGTGGTGGGTTAGATTTGGCCTATGGGTGATAATTTGCTAACTCCTTGCTGTGTACCTGTACTGTTCAGGAAGGTCGCCTTTAGACATGGCTATTTAGATTTAAATTAAGTGTAATTAAGTAACTCTAAGCATTCATTTCCTCAGTCATACTGACCATATTTCAACTGCTCAACAGTCACATATGTCTAATAAGTCCCATATTGGGTGGTGCATTAGAACATTCCCATCAACACAGAACTTTCTGTTGGACAGCTCTGTGGTCTAGACTAACTTAATTGAGATCACTGGACAGGCTTTATGCTATGCACTTAATTCCTAAGCTAATCCTGACCTCAGCACAAAACCTTACCCATGGCCTTGGTTGACCATCATGTGGGGCCTTCAAGGAAAGTTGCTTCCATTAACTCAGTATTTAGGAAATGAATTCTCAATAAATCTATGGCTTTAGAATATTAATCTTTTTACATCTCTAGCTATGTACCTGAGTGTTTTCTTTAGCTCTTAAGCCAATATGAAGGTCTTAATGACAATGAAATCTTCTCAGTGTGCCTGGTCAGACATTATTTTTAGCTCTTCTAAGTCTTTTTTTTTTTTTTCAGAGACTAGACAATATCATACCCCTGATTACTGTTAAAGATCCTGATTCACAATGATATTTGCTTGAATTGGGATGTTACTGCATCCCTGCCTATGGCTCCCATCACTTATCCTCTGAATTGGAGTTCTTTTGCCCTGATTTTTGCCAACACTATGTCAGAGTAATGAAACTTCTTTCTGGTTCCAAACAACATGTCAGGATTTAGACGTCCAAATGAATGTTGCCCATGCCAAAATAGTCAGTTTGGAAGCTTTGCATTTGTTCCAATAATGCTGCCATTACTTTAAACATTCTGGAATTAGTCTATGAGAATTGCTTTCACAGCTTGAACAACTTAGGATTTAGGAAGTATTTATTTAGCATTTGCCACATGCACTGCACTAAGATATTGCATAGGACGTTCAGACTTAAGAAAGAGCAGTTTCTATCCTTCATGAGCTTGCAGAACAGGCCTAGTATGCACATATTACCAAAACTGTCTGCAGTGGAGAAATGCATTTCGGCAATGGTAAAAAAGTAACTCATTCTGTTGAATAGGAAGATGATAAAATCGAACATATACTTTGGTGTGTGTTAAAATGTGAATTGTGACTACAGTGTGGGTGTTTTAGTGTCTCTAAAAATAATTCCCAAATATTCAATGGTGTGATAGATGCACCACTGACATACAGCATAGGCATTCCAAATAACCACCTTGAAAGACATGCCTAATTTACAGTATAACTTTTACGTATTTGTTTTAAGATGTTTTGTTGTTTTGTGATTTTGAATACATGAATACTGGCTCTAAGACATAAAACAGTAAAATTTATCACCTTGTTACTGTCTGAATATTTAGGAATCAGTCAACTGGCAGTATTGTTTTAAAAAATTATCTTCAGTAAGTAACAAGCTAAGTGAGTTTTCAAAATATTAAATTATTATTGAAAGGATTGAACAGTATGAGGAAAGACAGTACACACGCACACACACACACACACACACACACACACACACACACACAC
>NC_041220.1:4026781-4094949 GCF_002837175.3 Physeter macrocephalus
CACACACACACACACACACACACACACACACACATTGAGAGGGAGACAGGGAGACATAGACAGAGACCAAGAGAATGAATGGCTTCACGGGATTCCCAGAATATTCATTTATTTTCTGTGTCCCAGGTGGATTAAAATTAATCATTTAAAAAAATAGCTACTTCTGGATTGGCCTCCATGAATGGTGTTATACAGAATTTGTTTATGTCCTCTAAAAGAACCTGTTTTATAAAATGGCGTTGCTAAAAACTAATTTAATCTCTGCTACAAAATAAAAACAAGGAACAAGAAAGGCATATGTTGAGGCATGAAGAACAATGCCATGGTTTAGAAAGAAAAAAGCAGGTTATGATGGCATGCGATGTCCCACTTGTTTACCTATATTTCATATGTTTAAGGTTTGTCTTGTTTTTGACTATATAACTATGCTAATATTATTCTTTACAAAAGAAAAAATTTGCAGCATAAATGGTTATTAAAAGTCTAATATTTCTGAATATCCTTCTATATTTACAAGAAAAAGGTAAACATTGGAATAAAAAATGACCAAAGGTGTGCATAAGCATGGCAGAAAGAGAAACTTCAAATGGTTAATACAAAAATAAAATACAGAGGCTTAAGCTAGTAATCATCAAGGAAGGAAAGATGAAAACATGAGGTCGCCATTTTTGTTCATCAGATGTTTGATAGCATTCAGTGCTGGCATGTATGTGGTAAAATCAGCACTCACAAACAGATACTGCCCAACAAACTTGCACTTGCTTCAAACTGGGAAAGGGAAACACCAATAATCATCTTTATATTTAGACCACCCCTTCTGCCTTTTTCTCCTTTTAAGCATCCAGTCTTGTAATAGCAGTTATGTGAGTGGTAAAGGGCCCCAGATCAACCTTCTAGCTACACGATATTTTCAGGAAACTCACTGTTTGTCTCTTGGAGTCTACACAAGTCCCATTTATTGTATTACTTAAATTCTCATGATTTTAGCTCTCCTACCTGTGTGCGCAGAATCTTAGATCTCTAGGCAATTCCCTGTATTTTCAAAAGGAAATAATTGGCTAATATTTATTTAAATTTTAAAAATGCTTCTGTATGGACCCACCTAAATATTAAATAGCTAGAAGTGAGAACCATGGGATTATTTGCTTTTCTCTCAGACACTTCTTTACTTAGGTTATTGTAATGTTCATGAATAAGTCATTAAAATAAAGCTGAATAAACAATGACTCCTAAAAATGATTAATTTAGATTCTATTAATCATAATTTAAATGAGACACCTTCCCTAATTAAGATGGCTCATGATGCAAACTACATAATGCTTCACTTTCTGTTATTGTCACAACTACATAAAGGCAACAGTGAGCATTTGTAATTTTGTTTTGAACTTTAACACTATGGTCAGTATAGGATGTGTGTAATATATTGATATTAATGTATGATGACAATTCAATTATGGGATTTTGCTACCAGGATGTGTAATTAGTAGTAAAAATACCACATTTTCTTTCACCCTTTCCTTTTTTTCCTCAGAAAATAAGTTTTAGAGATTATTAAAAAAAATGACCAGTTAATAGATCTTTGGTTCTTGATATACAATGCTTCAGATAATTGCCTACTCACTCTCCAAAAATTTTCCTTTTCCAATTTTCTTTCAATTCTTTTGAGTAAATTGAGAAGAAAACATCGATGGGTTTATTTATGGCTCATAGCTTTGATTGTTAATAGCAGCTGGTTAAATCTGCTCAGTACTGCTTGCAGCTAAAACCCAAAACTCATGAATCCAAATTCCTGAATCAGAATTCCTATAAAGGGTCATGTGAAATTCAGATCAAACATTAAAAAGTGTGCAAATACAATAAGCTCTTCTTGTTTACTTGATTTGATTTGAAGGAGTTACTCTTAAGGGGTATAAAAGGAAAAGAGCAAACATACATAACAGGCACTTAAATACTTATTTGAAATATAAGTTGACTTCTATCTAATTTTGCTTAGGGATATTGCCAATTTTAAGCAAAAATAGTTTTAAGGAGACTTTTCAAACAATATACCATTAACTGCCTAAATCTTATCAAATATTGATAGATTTAGCTTAGAGTGATCCAGTTGGCCCACTAATTAATTAAAACATATATATCAATTCTCACAGTATTGAGCTTTATTTTTGGCAAACAAACAAGGCAGGAGACAATTCAAGACACATACCAAGCCTGGAGCAGTATTTACAGAGTTTCCTGGGAAAACATAGAGAAAGAAGCAGTAGCTGTTGCATGGTTAGCTCATTACCCACAGAGATCTGAAAGGTTCATACATTAAGACTTCAGGAAGGAAACGCAAGTCTTTGTGCTAAGGGTCTATAGGTTACATGACTGGGAAGCCCCAGTCCTTACCCTGGCGTGGCCAGGAATTGAGGTCCAAGCTTGTGGTTGTAGAAGGGACCAGAGGTTTCCAGGGCTGACCCACACTTCACCATCTTACCAGTATTGATTGTCCCAACACAACTGTAGCTGGTCTCTGAGTTTTGCAAGAGGACTGACTTCTCTCTAGAAGACCACTTTGCTGAGACTCATTCCTGGAAAACTGAATACTTCTGTCATGTGTTAACAAGAACTTAAAATAGTAAGAAATAGTAAGAAACTAATTTAACAGTATGGAGGATCTGCTACTATCAGAGCTCTCAGAAAAATTACCAGTGAGTAAATAATACCCTTGATTCTTTGCTCTTTCCCTCACCACATCCTTTCACCAGCCTTCACAGGCATCCAATGTTTACATAGATATTCCTGTCCTTAACCTGCCCCACAGTGCAGATGACCTCCGCTCAAAACCCACTTCCATCCCTAAACAACATTCCTATTTCTCTGTGTAATTCAAGAAATAAGGATGTGCCAGGAACTCTGCTAGAAACCAGGGAGACAAAGGTAGATAAGGCATGGGCTCTTCCTTCAAATAACTTAAGTTTTGGGGAAGGAACATGCATGGTTGCAGAACACCAGTTTTTAGACAATCTGATGAGGAGATTTAAATAATTCACATTAAGGTATAAATCAGTCTAGCACAACAGGCTTAAGTTTTCTAGGGTATTTATAGGTTGAGAAAGTCTGCTAATTCAAATTAATTTTTGTTGAACAAAAAATAGATGTTAAAATTTTAGAGTGAATTTTTAAATAGTGCAATGTAATTCAGTCATTTTTTCAAAAAGCCATTTCCTAATCATACTAATTGTAAGCTTTGAAGACGAATTTATCTCATACCCTAAAAGCAAATGGGCAAGAGGCAAAGTGTCTTGATTTAAAGGCCAGGAATTCAAACACAATAAAATATCCAGGCCATGGGCAGCCTTATTGCACTGATTACTGATGCTATAATTCTCATTGTAATGTCTTCTTCAGTAGAGATTCTTAGGTAGATTCTCCTACAGACATTGCCTAAATAAGCCTGTCCTTCATTCGAGGCAGAAAAGGGTTCTATGAATCATTTTTGTCTTTAGGATTCCCATTCTCTATTTTTCTCTCCATCCGAGCATCCAACCTAATAACATGGGCTATACAAGTGGAAAAGGATCCCCGCTCAACTTTCTGTTACACGGTACCCTTAAGGAAACTTGATGCTTACTTTGTGGGACTCTGAAACAACCCCATTTAAATTTCAGTGACTAGTGCTTCTATCAGCTTAGGCAGCCCAGACAGGATTAGAACCCCAGTAACTACCATTTGGGGCAGGAAGTCTTTCCCAATATTTCTGAGAGTCTCTGGGATCTCACAGAGTGGTCGGCGAGGTCCCTGCAGGATATTGTTTTGTCGCTGGGCTTCCCATCCCTTCCACAAAACCATTTAGCTCACATTGGGGGTTCTTCAAGTATACCCTTGGGGCAACACCAGTGACACACTAGAGGAGTTACCACTGTGTCAGCATGGTGCTATTTTCTCCATTAAAGTAAGGAAAATGTTCAGTATCCTCCAGCCTGGCCACAGTTTATCATACAGAGACCAAAGATGAACATTTTTTGAAAGGGGAAGGGGCTATTTGTCACAGAGACCAATAGAGCAAGACCATGATTACAAAGGTAATTTAAAGTAGAAATCATAATGCTGCTAGAATCGTGGCCTCTCTGATGACCTTGAGTGTATTGAACAGGCTAGTATGATAAACTGAATGCCTTACCCATCAAGACAAGTTTCAGCCTTTCCAATTCAAAAAGTTTCCTTTGACTTTCATGTTGCATTTTCGAGATGCAAATTTTTTAAAGAAATAATGAAAAACTTTACTAAATCTCACAAGGTTAAATGATTTGTACAAAGATACTTAGCCAGTGTGTGCAAAAACTGACTTAGCCAGTGTGTGCAAAAATCCAAGTCCTTCATTGGAGTTCTGTGATCATTCCACATAGTGTAGTCGGAACATTTATTAACTGTTGGAACTAAGTGTTCATTATTGTAATCACAGTTATTACTAAGTTCCAGTAGGTATAATTTGTCTCTGGTTCAAAAATGTACAATGTAAGTCATTACTCTTATTTTTATCTAAAATTATTAGAGGATATTTAGTTTTATACTTTTTAATAGTTAATTTGACATGAAAGCATGTTTTACAACTATATGTTTCCCTTGAAAAGGGGTTTATTTTAGACAACTGAACACGGTGTTACCTACGTCTATGTATACAGTTTAATAAATGATTAGTCAATACGCTTAACAATGGTTTGCAAAGTTTCTTTTTGTTACAACAGAAGTGGTGACTAATTTAGTTTCTGTTACTATAGATTAGCCCCTTCATTTATTCAGTTGTTAAAATTCACTTTTAATTGTTTTTGTTTTCTTAAAAAAAAAAGCCCGGTATGGTCTTATGAAGTTGATAATGGACTTACTAATGGGATATTGACTACTCTTTCCTGAATCCATCTTCTGATGACAAGGTGTTGATTACTGTTCATTGAGTAATTCACAGATTACCCCCCCCATCTACCTAAAATGACTTCTGTGATGATCTCATAAAACTTTCATTTTTAATCACCTATAATAATACTCAAGAGAAAATAAAGTATGGTTCTATTTTTTAAAAAATAGACAAAGATAACATGCAAAGACATATTTAATATCCGTAAGAGATGCTATTAACTTCAGGGTTGTCCGATAATTTCCATTGTTAGAATATGCTCCCCGGGATTCACAGAATGAAGATTATGTGGTTAGGAAATGTTAATAAAACCAAATGGAATAAAGTATTTCCTATATTACAATGATCTGACCTAAATAGTGCCCTAACAAAAGTTTTTTTTTTTGTAAACTTGGGGCCATTTGACTTTATCAGGCTACACTGTCCCTCCGTATTCAGGGATATATTGATTCCCATGGCTATGGTACCTCTAAATACATCCTTATATGTCCAAATGCTCTTCCACAAATCCAGCCATCTTGTTGCCTACCCAGGGAGAGCTGAACAGCTTGTAGTTTTCAGTTTCATTTAACTACGTTGTTATGCATTCTCAGAAAAGAAACAAAGCTTATTCTCATTGATAGATTTTTCCCTCTTATTGCTTGTACGGTATTTTGATACAAGCATGGGTATGACATGCAATAACCACAATCAAAGTCATATAATTATAAAATACTTTTAATTTTGTAAGTTAGTAAATTTAAGTATCCCATTTGAAATTGAGGGAGGTATCTGTAGTCTAATTAAACTTCAGTGAAATAAAAAAAATTTCATTTATATTTTTATTAGAATATAGACTGTAAGCATTTTTCTATTTTATACTGTATTCTATTCTATATCCACACTGATTGCTGAAACTATGGTGTAAGTTTTTGTTTGTGTTTTTAACTTTGGAGGAACGTTTTTAAAAAGTATTTTATCATAACATTTTTTACCCCCAATGAAACTTCCTAATTTCAAGCAATTTGAGATTTAGCCTGGAAATTAAGTTCTTCTTCCCAGATTTCACTATTCACTGAAGGAGATTATTGTGATCTTCCTTTGCAGGAATTACCTCCTCCGAAATTGCTCTTAGATGTGAAATGGAAATCCGGGGCTCTACTAATGCTGTTATTAATATTCAAAATAGTAGAAGATGCTTTGGTTCTTAACATATAATGGATTTCAGTTATCCTTTTGGTTGATAAAACTGTGTCTAATTTGAAGAAAAACGTATTTTAGGGATTTCACCATAGTCGACAATTTCTATTAGCAAATAATATTATAACATAATATTTTAATCTCTAATCCCTAGAAACATACCTCTGCACTAAGAAGAACTATAACATTTCTAGTACTTCTCTTAATGGAGATTATACAGTTTTATGGTGATACAATTTATCATCAAGAGCTTCTTATTTATAGCTGAAATTCAACATGAGATCATTTTCTTTTCAGCAGAAACAGGAAACAGCCAAACATTTTTCAACACGTAGATTGTTTTGTATTTTCACTATGGTTAAGAAACGTCTTGTTTAATTTCCAAATACTTGTGAGTCTTCTAGCTATCATTCTGTTACTGTTTCAGAATTTAATTATGTTATGATCTGAGAAAATACTTTGTATAATTACTGTTCTTTAAAAGTTGTTAATATGCATTTCGTCACCCAGAGTGTGGTCTATTTTGGTGAATGTTCTATGAAATTGAGAAGAATGTGTGTTCTACTATTGTTGGATGGAGTATCCAGTAAATGTCAATGAAATCAACTTGATTGCTAGTGCTGTACAGGTCAAGTGTACCTTTACTGATTTTATGCCTTCTTGATTTATTGCTGACAAAGAAATGTTGAAGTCTCCAACTATAACTGTGGGTTTTTCTATTTCTCCTTTCATTTCTATCAGTTTTTGCTTCATGTATTTTACTACTCTGTTCTTGGGTATATGTGGTTTTAGGATTGTTATGTCTTCTTGGAGAATTAACTACTTTATCCCTATATAATGTTCCTCTTTATCCCTGATAATTTTCCTTGCTCTGATGTTAGTTTTGCCTGATATAACTATAACTACTCCAGGCTTTTTTTAAACTTGTGTTTTCATGGTGTATCTTTCTCCATCTCTTTATTTTTAACCTGTGTAAGTCTTTACATTTAAAGTAGTTTTCTTATAGACAACATATACTTGGCTCTTTTTTTAATCTACTCTTACAAACTGAGTGTTTTAATTGGGAAGACCATTCATATTTAAAGTACATTTTTAATGTAGTTTGATTAATAATTACCATGGTTATAACCGTTTTCTGTTTTTTTATTCATTCTTTGTTTCCTTCCCTCATTTTCTGCTTTCTTTGGTTTTAATTGAACATTTTACATAATTCAACTTTGTCTCCTCTCTTCGCATAAAAAATTTAAAAAAGTAATATATTAAAAATTGTATTTTACCTCTATGTTGGTGTAAGGAAGAATATAATATTAATATAATAAAATCATTAATGGTTAAAAAGAAAAAGTGGAGAGTATGCCTCACCTCCTTGAAAGAGGAGATACACGTAAGTTATCTGGCATTTTTCTACACAGATTTTTCTCCTCTTCATTTACTTATTTATTCAATCATTTACTTGTGTCAGCATGATATTAACTTTACACCTTTATACTCTTAAACATGTACTTTGGAGTGATATATAGTAATATGTTAATTATTTTTCCTGATCGGATTCTTCTGTCTTTGACCATTTGGAGGCTCTTTATTGGCTCTTATATCCCTTTGACATACCTCCATCCTTTGCTTTTTGACCACTGTCTTTCTGGCCCTACAAGATGCTTGAGGCTTATCTTGTCTTAGTCCTAGAATCGGTCGTTTCTCCAAGGAACGCTGATTTCTTTTATTGGACAATGCCATCAGAACAGTGCCAGATGTGTATTTCCATATTTATGGTTAGAAACATAGATGCAAATTTATATTTATCCCACCTTTATTATTTAAAAATATACATTGTTTTCACTACTTCCGTCTAATTTTTGAGGGAACATTGAAAAAAAAAGAAACCAAGATTAGGCACTGGGTTCACAGTGCTTTTTACACTAAAAGATATTTCAGAATATTGATATTAAAACTATACCAATTAAATTATTTCCAATAATTAGATTCATCTTAGTTTCATAAGCTTACTAAAATTCTACTCTAAATATATTTTCACTCCAATTTTGGTGAGATAATAAAACTAAGAGATCTTTTCTGTGAGACAAAATCTTGTTCACTTTGCGGGGATTGTTAACACACCATAAGTGAACTAGGCAGATATGAATCACAGCAGTTAAAATCCTTAAGGGGATGACGCACATCAATATTTTCCTTACTTGAGAAAAAAAATTTCAGGTATTTGCTCTATACGACAGAAAACACACCCTTTTCTGAGATTCCATGGCAGTATATTTGATTACACAATAAGGTAAAGAAATAAAATGAAGATATGAAATGTAGAAGTTTAGGACAAGAAATCACTCACCCAAAGGAGGGGTGTACGGAACTTTTTCTGCTTTCATTTTATATATATATATATATATATATATATATATATATATTTTTTTTTTTTTTTTTTTTAAGTACAAAGCTTATTTACTGCTGATTTACAGAATCTATTTGCAAAAGTGCCTTTGTCTTACCTTGGTTCCGTTTCCTATTGTAAGAGGAGAGAGATAAGCATCACTTATTTATTTACTTTGTCTTATTTACTTTTTGTCTTATTCAAAGTGCTCCTTAAGGGACTTCCCTGTTGGCACAGTGGTTAAGAATCCACCTGCCAATACAGGGGACGCAGGTTCGAGCCCTGGTCCGGGAAGATCCCACATGCAGCAGAGCAACCAAGCTCGTGCGCCACAACTACTGAGCCTGCGCTCTACAGCACATGAGCCACAACTACTGCACCCGTGTGCCACAACTACTGAAGCCCGCATGCCTAGAGCCCATGCTCTGCCCCAAGAGAAGCCACCGCAGTGAGAAGCGCACGCACCTCAACGGTGAGTAGCTCCCGCTCACCGCAACTAGAGAAAGCCCACGTTCAGCAACAGAGACCAAACACAGCCAAAAAATAAATAAATTTCCCCCCAAAAACCCCAAAACAAAGTGCTCCTTAATGCTCTATAGCTACAACTTTTCTAAAGCTGAACAAATGGATATTAGCCCTGCTTTTGAAGCTCAAAAGGTGTCATTTGAATTAAGATATCACTCAATAAGAGTGCCCATTTCCTTTAATTTTATACTCAGAGAAATGGAAATAGAAATTCAAATGTATAACCTTCTCTTCTGTAAAATGAAAATGAATTAGCCATGGGACGACTTTTCAAGTCCCATTCAGTTTTGAAATTTAGTAAGTCTGCAGAGAAACTTAAATTTAATGGTCATATGCTTTGCTAAGTTTTCCACAGCCATCATAAAGGTGGAAATTCTCAGAATAAAGAAAAAGCCATTTTTTTTTTCACTTTAGGCTAGCCGTAGGGACATAGGCTATGTCATTATCTCCTTTGCAAAGTTGAAACATGTTTAGAAGTGTGATCTTACTGATTGATTTCAGAGTTTGAACTTCCTGATTGATTTGTAGACTTGCTCCCTGGTGGCTGAAAATTTGAGAATCAGGAAAATCTCAAGAAGGCAGAACAAACTACTAACTTTTAGAATAAAATAGTAATATGGTTGAAGCAGGAGTAATTTCTCTTGTTACTTTTATTACCATTTTCTCAATGCTCCTTAGTCCTATTCTGAACTGCTTCGGAGTCTATGCATTGTAACCTGTCATTCATTTATGATGGTCCCTCCTGATTTCTTGGTTGGTTTTCTAGTAGATATTTCTAACATAAATGTAGAACTCTGTATCAAAACCCCAAATTCAGCTGATGTTGTGAACATAGGATAGTATCTTAACAGAGACCTGAATTCACCCAATTCTGATGGTCAGTTATTATTTGACAGGAGAGGAAAATATGCATTTGTTTGTTCTGATCACATATTCATTTATTCAGAAGGCATAAGAAGAATTCAGGAGATGCATGTTTTAAGTGAAGATCAAAATCTGAAATAAGTGAGGGTTGAATGAAAGGTGATAACCATAATATCCTTAGCATTCCATCCAAAATTGGGGGATTCGTTTTGAGTTCTCATTTCATGTTGCTCATCGTGCAGGGTCAGGACAATTTTTGGTTCAATTTTAGCATGGGGGAGGGGTTGAGTGGACTGGGAAAGAGGGAAAGCATAGGTTTTAGAGCACCTATGAAATCCTGAAAACAATTGTTTTGCTTCCACAAAAAATAAAGCAATAAACACAGTTCATAAAATATATCAATTACATTTCTGTATCTTATAATCATACTAGTAGATATTGTATAGTTTATCATCATCTTCTCTGTGATAGAAACTTCACACCACCCATATTATTGCTTTAATAAGTTGCTTGTAAATGGGTTTGACTTTGCTGTGAATTACTGAAGATTTTCAATGCCAGGCTTTTTGGGTAAGGCGACTTTCTGTATTCAAATATCCAATGCCTTCCTGGTGTTTGACCCTTGTTCACTGTGGTCTCAGAGTAGGATGGACTTTTTAGTTGGAAAATGCTGAATAAACTCTCTCTAATCTACTGTTCAGAGCTGCACTGGCATCTCTCCCTGATATACAATAACAGCCTTCATCTTATTCATGTAAAATAAATCATGTTATAGTACATATGACGAAGCGACTGACACATATTCCCACGATCTCTTTTCTAACTTAAACGGGAAAGTAGGCCTAAGTTTATGTTTCCTTAGTTTCCCTTATCTCTCTCACATTCTGTTGAAAAACCCTTTATTCTTGCTCTTTTCTACCTTATTTCACCTTATATTCCTGGAAGAGTATTACTGCTCTTTCAAACTGTGCTCAATATGAGCACTGTATTCGCAAACTGTATATTGATGAAGTAGTAGACAGTCATCTGTTCGTATATGTTTGAATTTCAAATGGAAAATCATGCTAGGCAAAAATGACTATATAACTCCTTCTACCAAAGCCAGAGGAATCCAAGTGTGATCAGCTCAGAGTACTTAGCTTAATGCTGAGATTGAGGTTTCAGGTTTGGTGAGCTCAGCACTAACAGGCAGTAAGACTTTGCACACATCATTTCTCATCTTTGAGATTCTGATTCCCCAGATGTAAAAGAGGTATGTGAGACTATGATTCTGATTCCTTTCAAATGCAGCATTTTATGGTTTATGATTTCATTAAAAATAATATGGATTTAAAATATGGATTTAAATTTAAAAATTTAGTATATTTAACATAAACACACACAGACAACGTAGAAGATAAAAATTTTCCACACTTCCTTTGCTTTTTAAAAATAATCATTGAAATATAGTTGATTTACAATGTTGTATCTCTTCTTGTTTAGTTTCTTTTCCCTTGTAAGCCATTACAAGACACTGAGTAGAGTTCCCTGTGCTATACAGTAGGTCCCTGTTGGTTATCTATTTTATATATAATAGTGTGTATATGTCAATCCCAGTCTCCCAATTTATCCCTCCCCACACCCCTGTCCTCTTTGGTAACCAAAAGTGTGTTTTCTATGCCTGTGGGTCTACTTTTGTTTTGTAAATAAGTTCATTTCTATCTTCTTTTTAGATTCCACGTATCCACACTTACCCCACTGTAATATAGCCATGGAAAGAAATATAGAGAATGAATCCAAGGCACCTGAGTAGTGTAATGCTCATGTGCATGTTCTTCTAATGGTGCCTGCATCCAAGTGGTGCTTAATAAATATTTTACTTCCTTCTCTTAAGTTTCAATTCATTGTTATCTATCCTGAACTTCTATTCTCCAGTTATTTATCTTACTACCCAGTCCTTCATATGTTTGTTTTTAAATCTATGGAGTTTAAGCACATTTATTTTTATTAGAATTGTTTTCTCCAAAGATGAACAATAAAATGTGGATTGATTAACGTTTAAATAGAATGTACTGAAAAGGATGCGTTGTCTCATTGCCTGGATATGCGTGATTTATTCTCTCTGATTTTACCCCACATTTTGACCTTCCTTTATTCTTTACACTGAATTTTTAATCTTTTATAATCTTATTGAAGTGTTTATATTTCTCTAAACCATTATAAAAACCTTTGGGGATATAAAGTAGAGTGTAAATAAATAATGGGTATGTTCCACCTCAACTCTGACACTCTGGACTCTCCAATTTAAGTCATATTTCTAGGTCACTGTGAATGCCGTTTTCTAAAATAACTCCAACTGGTGCCACCGTTAGAACCCATTTTTTTTTGTTAAGACTCATCTTCATCCTGAAAATATGGTGTCTGGAGGCTCTCCTAACTGGTTCATCTGACTTAATACCACGAGGTTACTCTTTTGAACAATTCCTGATTAATCAGGCCACTTTCATTCATAGATTCCTAATTACCAACATAGTAAAGTTAAAAGCTTTAATATGGCATAAAACTTCCTTAAGAAATTTCTTTAGGTCTTAGTAGGTTTATTTCCTGCATTACCCTCTGTCTACCTTATACGTTCCACTCATATCGGTCAATCTGCAATCTTCTTAGGAGCTGTGATCTTGAACGCCTCCGGGTAATTTTGAAGTATAAAGGCATTCTAGCACCCCATTCGAGGCAGGGAAAGCAGCCTATGAAATCTCTATATCTTAAAATTCAACTTATATTACCACACGTACAGCTTTCCTTAATTCCCCAGGCAGAATTATTTCATTCCTTTGCATTCACATAGCACCTATTCATACCTTTCTTATGGCATTTATCACAATGTATTTTATTTATGTGTTGCTTTTTCTCACTAAACTGTAAACTCGAGGCTAATGCCTTAAGTAGGCACTCAGTAAATGTTGAATGAAACAATGAATATGGAAATGAATAAATTAATGAAGTAGGAAATAGTTCATTTTAGGTGTCAAGGTAAATTAAAACTTTTAATAGATTAGAAACACAAGATAACATCTTTGGTTTTTTTGTCTTCATTATGGAGAATGGAGAAACTCAAGCAGAAACAGCCACACTATGTAAACACAAACCTGTGTTCAGAGGACTTGAAGGCAAATATAAGATAGAAGATTTTATCTAATCTCAGCTGAATTTAATGAAAGAGAATGGGAAAAGATGGAATGCTCTATATTGTTTCTAGTTAATTGCTAAATTTGGTGAACTTTTGTCAGAATACAGGATCAAAAATGAATGAGACATGGTTCTGATGCACTTTAGTTAAAATAATAAGTGTTTATAAAACCTAAAATATTTAAAATTGATAGCCCATTGTCTACACACTCACACACACACCACACCAAACATAAACACACACAGAGGTATACACATATAAATGGAAATAGACATACACATGAGGGTTTCAAGTTTCTTTGCAGGATAAATGAGTCTGTTAGTAATTCACTTTGCTCTGTTACAGACAATTTAACTTTTTTTTTTTTTTTTTTTTTTTTTGGAACGCGGGCCTCTCACCGCTGTGGCTTCTCCCGTTGCGGAGCACAGGCTCCGGACGCGCAGGCGCAGCGGCCATGGCTCACGGGCCCAGCCGCTCCGCGGCGTGCGGGATCCTCCCAGACCGGGGCACGAACCCGCGTCCCCTGCATCGGCAGGCGGACTCTCAACCACTGCGCCACCAGGGAAGCCCTATTTAACATTTTTAACATTCAGCTGTTACGCTGTGTTAGAATAAGTCTAGTCCAATAAATAGTGCGGTTTGCTTCTTTATGGCTTATTTGTTGCAGGTTTTATTGATCCTTCTCTTTTGGCCTCAGTGAAAACAAAAGAAAATATTAAGAAACAAGTCAAAGAGAAGATGTAAAAGTCAAAAGGTAACATACTTACTATACGTCCTAACCTAGTGAATTATGACTCCAAAAGAAAGTGGAGAGTGAGTCAGAGTGAAAAAAAAATAGAGAGAAAATAAAGGTTTGTTCCCCTGCTTTGACACTAGAGAGGCAGAATGGATAGAAAATAATTTGGACTTTCCAGGAAATAAGAGGAAACTGCTTTCACGACCTACAGGTACCTGTGGGCCCCATTTTTCACGCTCTGCAGGAAGGAAAGTCAGACAAAGAAGCAACTGACTAGCTTTCCTCTAGCCTCGTTATTTTATATTTGCAATGTTTTCCTAACTGCCAGGACTGTAGAACTGCAGCATTTGTATATTATGTACACGCAAAGTGCAAAGACCACCTCAGCTACAGAAGACCTAATTTTCAGACTGCATAGATGCACTTTATAGAAACCTTAACAATGAACTGGTTAACATAGGAGAAATTATGATCTCCATTGACAGCCTCTGAAATAGTTGAATAAATTAATTTAAAGCCCAGAAGCCGGACATCCCCTTTGGGTATACATTTCAAAGACGGCGAGCCATAAAAGGTGGGGTATTTACATCTTATTTGTCTGCTCCTTAGCCTTCATTTAGGTGATATGTTGTAATGATATCCTGGTCTAAACACAAAAGAAATGACTGATGACGCTTTTAACCCTCACGAATGAAAAGTTAATCATGTCACAATAGCAATTCTATTTAAAATATGCCACAGCCCTTTGATGATCACTTGAAATTTTTCTCAGGGAAATATGCTTGTGTTACATCTTAGTAAATATGACTGGAAATATCATAAGCGGCCATAAAGTAATTCTATGAAATACCACGTGTTCTCTGAATGCATCCTAGAACTCCTATTAATGTTAATTGGAATAACTAAGCTAGCACAAATGGGAACAAGATGTTTTAACATCTAACACTTTGGAAACTTAATAGTCATAAGCAAAGTCAATAGGACTTGGGCCATATGTTATATGTGAATCCATCCTTGTAAATGGCTGCAATTTGGCAAGAACACAGATTCTTCTCTTGGCCTAGCTAAGAATAATTTTCTTTCTGTCTGTGAGTCACAGTGTACAAGTAATAATATCAAAAAACCTTATGCCATTATTCTTTAAGGAAAATACTATATGACTACAAAATGCTATATATTTTAAAAATCTATTTGTCTTATAAAGTAACATTTAGTAATTTCAAATAGTGTCGAGGAATGTGGAAGCCATAATTTATTTTTCTGGCTCTGTCATTGACTTGCTTTGGGATTCTAGATAAGATATTCAGCCTTTATATGTGCTTCAGCTTATGAAGCTGTAAAATTTGTACAAAGCAGCCATCATGCTCTGTATTAACCTGATGAGGAAATAAATTTAAAATATAATTAGGTTACCCAAAATGAACACCTTGCTGGAAATATTTCTACTATTCACATATAGGGCACACATTTGAAGTGGCACCATAGATTCCCTTCCAGAACTTGCAACTACAGGATGGTTTGGGGCTTCCTCTTTTATACTGTTGCTTTGGGGTAGTCAATCCCCTTTTCACCCCTTCTCCTCCCTACTACTCTTTTTATATAGTATTTAGTTTGACAATCTTTTATCATCCTAAAATATTCATACTCTATTCAACTGCTGTATATTAAACGCCTTTCAAGAGTTGGAAATTAATCTTTGTGTTACAGAGTCAACAATCCCTGCCCTCAGTAAGCTGACATTCTGGTGGGTGATCAGAGACAATACCTGAGACCAATACATTGTGTAGTATATCAGAAGAAAAATATTATGAGTAAAATGAGGCAGTGAAGGAGACAGAGAACGCTAATAGGATGTGCTGCAATTTTAAGCAGAATTGTCAGGAAGGTTTCCTGAAATAGTGATGGCTGAGTAAAGACTCTCTTGAGAAAGAAGTAGGGAAATATCTGGGGGAAGGGAATTCTAGGCAGAGGTTGGAGCAAGGGCAATTCCTCGAGTTGGGAGAGTACAGAAATGTACTTGTGTAAGAACAGCAATGAGGCCAGTGAAGTGTTGTAGAATGAGTGAGGGGCTGGTAAGAGGGGGAAGTGGTCTCATAGGTAGCTGGTGAGAGGGCTTTGGCATTTACTCTGAGTTAGGTGGAAAGGCATGGGGAAGTTTTAAGCTGCGTGTGATATGGTATGAATTACATACATATTGAGATAAGCACTCTGCCTCTTGTTTTGAGAACAGATATTGAAGGGAAAAAGATGAAAGTAGGGAAACCAATATGGAGGCTGTTGCCATAATCTACAGGAGAGATGATGGCACCTTTGACTAGAGTGGTAGCAGTAAGGATGCAGAGAAATGGTCAGATTCCCGATATGTTTTGCATCTAGCACCAAGATGATCTGCTTTTAGATGGAAATTTTGGTGTGGGAGAGAATACATCTCCAAGGAGTTTGGCCTGAACACCCAGAAGACTGAACTTGACATTCATTGAGATGTAAAAGACTGTAGTGAAAGGGGAAATCAGGAGAGTCATTGTAAGTACATTGGGTATGAAATATATCTGATCATCGGGACAAAAATGGCAAATGGAGAGTTGTGTACAGTATTCTAATCTGGAGTTAAGGAGAGGTCCAATCTGGAGATATAGATTTGGCAATCCTAAGCAGAGTAATGTTATTTAAAGCCAAGGAACTGGATCAGTTCCTTGGAATAAGTGTAGACCAAAAAAAAAAAAAAAAAAAAAAAAAAACTAGGACCAAGGCTTAGGTCCTGAAGCTCTTCAGCAGAAAGAGAGCAGGCAGATGAGGAAAAGCCTGTGAGCCTGGAAAGTATTAGCCAGTGAGGCAAAGGGAAATCCACAAGAATGGCTCCCAGAAACAAAGAGAAGAAGGTGTTTCAAGAAAGAGGGAGTGATCTATTTTGTTAGAAGTTGCTGACAGGCCAGGTGGGCTGCGTACTGGGAACTGACCTTGGGACGTAGAAATGCAGGGTTGTTACTATCTGTGACAATAGCATTTTTGGAGTTGTCACGGGAAAGAAACCTGCCTCACGTGGATTCAAGATTGAAAGGGAGGAGAGGAATGGGTGACAGTGAGCACAGGCGGCTCCTCTGAGAAGTTTTGTTCTGTAAAGAGGAGCCAGAAAAGGGGGGAGTAGTTACAAGGAGATGTGGAGTCGAGAAGAGGCTCTTTAACGAGAGGTAATAGAATATTTCTAGGTGCTTATGTACTTGCTATTCAGCATGCTTCTTAGTGAAATAAGAAACAGAGTTACCATCTTACAGTAAATACAGGGAAGGCATGTTGGATGTCTGAGGAGCGGAGGGTTAGAAAGTAAATCCACTAGGAAAACATATGGACCATCCAGAATGATGCTGAGCATAATAGAAGCTAATGCCCCAGTTATGAGAGGATGCAAGTGCAGGATGGCTTTGAGAATCCCCTCCAAATCTTCATGTTCTTTTTCCTTCAGTTTCTCTTTTCTTTTCTTTTCTTTTCTCTTTTCTTTTCTTTCCTTTTCCTTTTCTTTTCTTTTCCTTTCCTTCCCTTTCCTTTTTCCTTTTTTTTCCTGCCATTACAAAACAGGTATGACTTGTCATTATATCATCCCAGGCTAGCTTGACAGATGCAAAGGATATGTCAGATTATAAAATAACAGTGTTTAAGCAATATTCTGAGTGACTCTATACTCTGACAACCTCCTAACTCTTAAAAAGAATTCAGTGACCGCTTCCGAGGACTTTTCTTTTTGTTGTTTATGTAGCTGTATGGCACACACACACTTTATTTCTGATTATTATTCTGTTTTTAGATGATTCTTTTCTCTAGATCCTCATTGTCTGAACCTTACTTTGTGCCCTCATTATCTTTCACCTGGACTATGGTATTTTCTTCGTGAAAATGTTCACTGCTTCTCATTTCTGCATTCTGAAATTCAGTCCACATGCTATGTTTTTTTTTAACTGAAGTATAGTTGATTTACAATGTTGTGTTAGTTTCAGGGGTACAGCAAAGTGATTCATATATATATACATATAAATATATTTTCACATTCTTTTCCCTTATAGGTTATTACAAAACATTGAGTCAAGTTCACTGTGCTATACAGTAGGTCCTTGTTCATTATCTATTTTATATATAGTAGTGTGTATCTGTTAATCCCAAACATGCTATTTTAAAATTGTACTAATTATGCTTCTTTCTGGCTTAAAAACATGCAATGGACAGTAGTGCCATTTTGATAAATTTTATTTTATTTATTTTTAAAAAAATTTTATTGAGGTATAGTTGATTTACAATGTTGTGTTAGTTTCTGCTGTACAGCAAAGTGAATCAGTTATACATATACATATATCCACCCTTTTTTAGATTCTTTTCCCATATAGACCATTACAGAGTATTGAGTAGAGTTCCCTGTGCTATACAGCAGGTCCTTATTAGTTATTTATTTTATATATAGTAATGTGTATATGTCAATCACAATCTTCCAATTTATCCTCCCCCTTCTCCCCCTGGTTACCATAAGATTGTTTTCTACATCTATAATTCTATTTCTGTTTTGTAGATAAGTTCATTTGTACCCTTTTAATAGATTCCACATATAAGTGCTATCATATAATATTTGTCTTTCTCTGTCTGGTTTACTTCACTTAGTATGATAATCTCTGGTTACATCCATGTTGCTGCAAGTGGCATTATTTTGTTCTTTTTTATGGCTGAGTAACATTCCATTGTATATATATGTACCAAATCTTCTTTATCCATTCCTCTGTTGATAAATTTTAAATTTCATATTTCATATTTAAATTTCAAATTTCCTGTTCTCTTTCTTAGATTACATACTTGCTTCCTGTATATCTCACTCATTACAATGCATCTGCTCTTTTCCAAAAGTACTTTGCTTTTTCAGCCTTCCACCATGTGTATACGGATCTCTGTGCCCTTTCCACATAGAAAAGGATAGGACAATAGACCTAACTCAAGCATCCCCTCCAGGACGAAGTCTCCCTTCACTTATTTTGTATGCAGTTACCAGTTCCCTCATCTGTGCTTCCTTCTCCCCCCTTGAACTTTGTCTCATTGGGGCAGGATTTTTGATTTACTGTTATATCTCTCATGTCTAGAACTGTTCTTAGCTAAATGTAGGTCCACAGAAACTACCAGATAAATAAAGAGCACCTTAACCCGTATGGGAGGATCTGGAACATAGCAAGTACTTAAAAGTGGCTATTGAATGCTTCTCACTACTTCTAAATATTTTACTAACTTTAGATGCCTCATTATCATTTCTCATACAGATCCACCACAAAGACTGTAGTTGTGGCGAGATAACTCATATAACTCAAATGTGAGGGTCACAATATCTTGTTCATGGACAGCCAATACTTTTTATTTGATAACCCAGATGCAGAGTTGACCCTACTTATATGTTCCCCTCTGATAGGCCCTCATTTAATTTTTGGCATGATTGAAGATTTATCCAGAAATAAAGGAGCAACAGTTTATACAAGGAAACACGACTTATAAATGGAGTTACAGCTGGCCAAAATAGACTAATTACTTATATATTTATTTTATTTTTTATATATATATTTGGATGGCATGCACAAGGAAGTAATGGACACAAATTTCCCACCTCTGTGGTTTTAGACTTGATTCTAGAGCATGGCCATCTAAAAAGCTCTGCCTCTTCTCTCTCAAGATGGCTGTAGATAGCAACACGTATAGTTGAAAGTTAAGTGCCTTTTGATGAATGAACAAATTGTTTTGAATAAAAATTTTAGGCTTCATTTCAGCTCTCTTCTAATGACTTATTTTAATTGGGAAGAAGTGACATTGTTTATAAATATTAATTATTCTTATTAAAATAATAAAAAAGTATTATTTTTACAGTGGAAGGGACCAGAAAACTATTTGCAGGGATATATTTTGTTGTACAAATCCTAAAAATAATGAGAGCAACCATTTATGTTTCTGTGGGCCATCTTCCCAAAGCTGACAGCTTTTTCATGATTGAAGTTTTCTAGGTATACAAACAGAATACTACATCTTTAATCCTGTGCGAGATGGCACTAGATTAACCTGCCACAGGCATTCTTCACTGACCTTTAATATTTGTATTTCTTTATATTCTTTCTTCAAGAAGTTGGGGCTCACCATTATCTGACAAAATATAGTGACTATGGTGTTAGCAAGAATAGAAAGATAGTAATGACTTTGATTAGCTTTTAATTAATAAACCTTATTTTCAAGTTTACAAAACTATTGACTGGAAAGTAGAGAGTTTCCTTATATTCCTTGCCCCTCCCAAAGTTTTTATTATTAACATCTTGTATCAGTGTTTGTTACAAGTGATGAGCCAATATTGCTACATTATTATTAACTAAAGTCCATAGTTTACATTAAGGTTCACTCTTTGTGTTGTACATTCTATGGGTTTTCACAAATGTATAATGACATATATACAACATCATGTAGAATATTTTCATTGCCCTAAAAATCTCCTATGTTCAATCTTTTTATCCCTTCCTCTCCCCAAACCTCTGGCAACCACTGATCTTTTTACTGTCTCCATAGTTTTGCCTTTTCCAGAGTGACTTGATTTTTACCAAAGTATGTGACGGAGTTGCTTGAAAATGGACCAAGATCTTTCTGTGCTTGATTTCAAGTAGCAGTTTTTTATGACAAAATCTGCTTATTCAAAATCAATAGTTTAAACAATCCATTTCTGGTTGGAATAGTCAAAGGTGATCCGTGTGTTGCTACTGTCCACCAGAAGTCAGCCAGGAACTACCTGTCATCTTACATTGTCAGTTTAGACTTACACAATCCTTTCCCAGCAACATGGTTTAGTCTATCAACCTTAATAGAATACTACATGCATGCCAACCTTATGGATTTAATTTTGTTACTGACAAAATTAAGAAACAGCTTAAAAAATTGAACCTAATATCTGTATGTATAAGTAAATTGCACAACTATTTGAGAGACTCTGGTCCCACAAGTTTTAAATTTGATCTGAAATTTAATGCACCTGATTCCATCAATTTTCTGCCAGATTGCCAAGATGTTTTTTCCTCTTCTTCCATTACTTCTTTCTCCATACCTTCTTTCTTCCTTCCTTCTCCCCTCCTTCCTTCCTGTCTTCTTTCTTTCCTTCTTTCCTTCCTTCATTCTGAATATTTATTAAGAAAGTTCTACATCCTAGCTTCCCTCCTTCCTTCCTTCTCTTCCTACTTGCTATTGTTTTAACAGGTGTTTATTTAGCACCTACCACTATCAAATAAGTTACATGAGTATGGTGATTATTATGGACTGAATGTTTGTGTCCCCCCAGATTTACACATCGAAATCCTACCTAAATCTTAATGGTATTAGGAGGTGGGGCCTTTGGGATGTGATGAAGTCATAAGAGTGGATCCCTCATGAATGGGATCAGTGTCCTTACAAAAGAGACTCCAGAAAGCTCATCATCTCTCTCCATCATGTGAGAAAACGGCAATCTGTGAACCAGGAATGAGCACCCATGGGACAGCCTTAGCCTTGGACTTCCCAACTTCTGTAACTGTGAGAAATAAACATTCATTGTTTAAGCCACCTGGTCTTTTGTACTTTTCTTACATCAGCCTGAATGGACTAGTGCAGAAATTGATACCAAGAAGCAGGGTGCTATGATAATAATATCTAAAAATATAGAAGCTGCTTTGGAACTGAGTAATGGACAGAGGCTGGATGAGTTTTGAGATGTGTGCTAGAAAAACACCTAAATTGCTGTGGATGGACTTTTAAAGACAGATTCTGGTGAGGGCTCACAAAGAAAAGAGGAGAGCTATAGAGAAATCTTCCATATTCTTAGAGAACACTTAAGCAATCATGAAGAGAATGTGGATAGAAATATAGTCAGTAAAGGTCATTCTGTGGAGGTCTCAGATGAAAACGAGAAAGATGTTATTGGACAATGGGGAAAAGAAAGGTGATCTTTGTTATAAACTGGCAGAGAGCTTGGTGAATTGTGTTTGTGTTCTAGTGTTCTGTGGAAGACAGAACTTGCCAGTGATGGAAGTGGATGTTCAGCTGAGGACATTTGTATGCAGAGTGCTGACGGAGTGGCTTGGATCCTCCTGACAGCTTATAGTAAAATGTGAGAAGAGAGAAATAACTTTGAGATGAAACGGTTAAGCAAAAAGGAACGAGAATTTTAAAATTTGCAATTCTCTCAGCCTATCCATTTTGTAAAAAATGAAAAAGTATGCTCAGGGTATAGCCAAGTGACCGTTTGATAAAGACCAAGTACCTAGCTAGCCATCTCAATAGAGTTCAGGCACTGCTCAAGACAAGGGGAAAATGACTCCTCCAAGGTGATTCCGAGATCATCAGGCTGCCCTCAAGCCAAAGAGGATTCTTCTTGAAACTTAAGGTTTAGTGTTTTTCGCCCTGTTAGGTTTTAGGCTCACTTGGGACATATTACCCCTTTAGTCTTTTTTTTGGGAAGAAAAGTTGCTTGTTATTTTATTTTTTAATTTTTAATTTTCAATTTTATTGCAGTAGAGTTGATTTACAATGTGGTGTTCGTTTCAGGTGTACAGCAAGGTGATTCAGTCATACATATACATATATTCATTCTTTTTCAGTTTTTTTTATTACCGAATATCGAGTAGAGTTCCCTGTGCTCTACAGTAGGTCCTTGTTGGTTATCCATTTTATATCTGGTAGTGTGTGTAGGTCAATCCCAAGCTACTTTCCTATTTCTCCTTTTTGAATTAGAAATGTCTGTCCTATGCCTGTCTGACCATTGTACTTTGGAAGCACATGACTTGTTGGTTGCACAGACTCACAGCTGGACAGGAATTTTGCCTCAGGATGGATCGTCTTTATGTTACAGCAGCCCAAAGTGACTAAGACTGTCATGATCCCGGGAACGTCTTTCAGTCCTGCCTTCCTTCCCCAGCTACTCTCAGCAATCCCACCATCACTGTGCTCGTTCAAGTCACCATCATCTCACACTTGCTTTACAGAAATAGGCTTTAAACTGGCCTCTTGGCAAAACTCTTGCCCCTCTTCAATTTTGTCCACATGTGGCAGCCTCCTTTAAAACTATGAACTGGACAGTGACACTTCCCATTCCTTAAAACCTTTCAGTTCCTCCCCATCACAATTAGGATAAAACCTTAACGTGGTGTTCATAATGCTGGGCTGAGTCCCCCCTCCTACGCCAGCCTCATCTGGCACCATTTTTGTGTGCTTCAGCCATGCAGCCCTTCTTTCAGTGGTTTAAACTATTTTGCTCTTTCTCATTCGGGATCTTTATGTGCTGCCCCCAAGTGTACAAAGCTCTTCCCCTCTCCTTGCCCGACCCCACCCCCCGTCTGGGTAACACGATATCGATTTTTCAAATACGAATTCAGTAGTCATTTTCGGGATAAAATAACAGAATAGCTGATGTTCTCTTGTTTCAGAATTTAGTGATATCTTGCCTTTATTTTATATGCACATTTTTGTAATTATATATTTATTTGTGATAATTTGATTAAATTTTTTCTATATTGAAGCGTAAATTGCATGCAGACTGGACCTACATTTGTTTGTGAGGTTTGAATTTGAGTTCAAAACCAAACTTAGCAGACTGCTTAGAATAAAGTAGGCAATATATATTTATTGGATGAATGAGGAATGAATGAATAGATAGATCTCCATGGTCCTGGGATGAATATTATATCTTTTCTCCAACAGCTAATTCATTATTTCAGTTTTCTGCTAGGTAGTAGAATTCAGTGGTGCTTATAATGAGTATTATTAAAGAGTAGGAAGTGGTTGGTAAGTAACAAATAAACTTTTTTTTACTGGTAGGTGAATACTAATGAATGCTAGTAGGAGCAATTTCCTAGTCTATCGACTATTCCCATCGTAAAATGCAGTTGTCTTTTACTGGTTGTGCTGAAGCCCCCCCTACCAATGTCAGAGATTCATAAACGATGTTGGTCTAGTTTCTAAATGCCTCGGTGCTGCAATTAAAAATATACTTTAAGTATCAACACTGTCCAAATGAAATCTTCCAAAACACTGGTGGAAATATGCTCCCATTTTAGACCAAACTCTTATAAACACATCTTCTTCAGCTGCATGGGTGTTTCAATGGTCACTTCGCCCACCCCTCCCTACTTTATGGACCGCTCTGAGTACTGATGTTTTTCTGCTATTCCCTTTCTTTTTTAATGTGTTCCAGTAGTTACACTGCAAATTCTACTTTAGATAAAGGAAACAGAATCAAAACTCAGTTTAGTTCACTCACCTCTGTTTCTTTCTCCTGCTTCCACACCGCTGAAAAGTCTCCTGGGCTCCTCTCCCCTTCCGCAGATCAATACTTCTTGTCTTAGTTTAATGAACACTCCTACATTGATCTCTCTCAGGTGCTGCATTACTTTATGACAAGTTTCTTGGTTACAACTGGCTCTTAGTAAGTCAGTGGGGCACCGTGCCATTCCCTACGCAAAGCAACCTGCAGAAATGGGAACTTTATTCATCACAGGTTAATGTGTGATTTTTTTCCTTTGGAAAGGAACAAATAGATTTTTTTTTCCAACTTATTCTTTAACTTCATCTTTTGGTTATATTCCTGGAAGAATTGTAAAAGCATTTTAAGAATGGAATGAGAAAACAGCAAGCAGAAGCTATGAGTTTTTAAAGGCTTCTGAAACACTTTTCTAAAAAACTGAAAGTTACAATAGCCACGTTGGTTATTTTATTTGCTTTATGTCTTGTTACCATAGTAACAAGTCATTGAATACTTTCTGTCCCCAGGAAGATAAACCACAGGTACCAGCACCTGACAAGTTACTCCTGTTTCCAAAGCCAGTGCTCCCATCTGAGTTGTCCTGTGCTGGTGGAAGGGAGACATGAAGAGAGTGAGTGAAGGGACAGTAGGCCCGTGGATGGTGTTCTTCTGTAAATTTATTTATTTTATTGGAGTACAGTTGATTTACAATGTCGTGTTAGTGGCTGGTGTCTAGCAATGTGATTCAGTTATATCCTTTTTCAGATTCTTTTCCATTATAGGTTATTACAAGATATTCAATACAGTTCCCTGTGCTATATAGTAGGTCCTTGTTGATTATCTATTTTATATATAGTAGTTGTATATGTTAATCCCAAACTCCTAATTTACCCCTCCCCCCACTTCCCCCTTTGGCAACCATACGTTTGTTTTCTATATCTGTGAATCTGTTTCTGTTTTGTAAATAAGTTCATTTGTATCATGTTTTAGATTCTGCATATAAATGATATATGATATTTGTCTTTCTCTGACATGCTTCACTTAGTATGATTATCCCTAAGTCCATCCATGTTGCTGAAAATGTCATTATTTCATTCTTTGTTATGTCTGAGTAATATTCCATTGTATATATGTACCACATCTTCTTTACCCATTCATCTGTCGATGGACATTTAGGTTGCTTCCATGTCCTGGCTATTGTAAATAGTGCTACAGTGAACGCTTGAGTGCATATGTCTTTTTGAATTGTGGTTTTCTCTGGATATATGCCCAGTAGTGGGATTGTGGCATCTTATGGTAGCTCTGTTTTTAGTTTCTTAAGGAACCTCCACACTGTTCTCCATAGTGGCTGCACCAATTTAGATTCCCACCAACAGTGCAGGAGGGTTCCCTTTTCTCCACACCCTCTCGAGCATTTGTTATTTGTAGACGTTTCGATGATGGCCATTCTGACTGGTGTGAGGTGATACCTCATTGTAGTTTTGATTTGCATTTCTCTAATAATTAGTGATGGTGAGCAGCTTTTCATGTGCTTGTTGGCCACTGTGGATCGTGCTTTCGATTCTCCATAATGGAAGACTTTTCATGAGTTCATTTGCTCTCGTGGCTTTTCTTTCTGCTATTGCACTGTGTGTGGTGTTTAACGAAGTAACGGCCTGTCCCTAAGACATTCCAGTTCCATTTCATCTTCTGCTTCCTTTAGCTAGTTCACCTTTCTTTGCCTGGTGTACCTCTCAGCTGTGGTCGTGATCCAAAGCAAACTTTCTTCTCTTACCTCTTGCTTAAACTAATTGCTAACTCAGTTTTCTTTATTTTTTTATTTTAAACTGGTTTCTTAGAGGTAGACCACTTTTGGTTATTGTTGTTGTTTTTTCAAAAAACGAGCACCAAGTAACCACCTTCTGGGGAACTGCCAAAGCCTGACACACTCAGAACAGGGAGAAGGTTCACCTCCTTGGATGGGCAGCAAAAATAAGAATCAACTCCAAGTTTCCGATTAAATCCTGATCAGTGCTAGAGAGACACAAAACTCGACATCCACATTGACTACTCATTTTTGTTTTCCAGCAAATCCTTTGTATCTCCTTTCAAAAAATACTCAGCATGCTACCATTTCTCCCAGCTCTATCCCCACTGCCACTTCTCCAGAAGAGTATACAATACTCTCAGTCTGATTCCACCCTTGCCCTTGAATAGATTAATTTCTGCACTGCATCCAGGTGATCCTTTAAAACTGAGGTTAGATTCTATAACCTTTCCTCAGAGGAATCTACCAATGTCCCACGTCCCTCACAGTAAAAGTCAACATCTATATAAGGGCCAATGGACACATCCATGGTCTAAATTGTTCGCCTCAGTCTGGATGTGCTACTCAACTTCCACACCCTGGGTAGCTTATAAAGAAAAGAGATTTGTTTCTTATGGTCCTGGAGACTGGAAATCTGAGATCAGAGTGCCGACATAGTCGGGTGAAGGTCCTCTTCCAGCCTGCAGACTTCTCACGGTGTCCTCACATGGCAGAAAGAGTGAAGGATCCTGGGGGCTCTCTTTTGTAAGCAGCCTCATCTCATTCACGAGGGCTCCATCTTCATGACCTAATCCTCTCCCATGGCGCCACCTCCCGACACCACCATCTTGGGCACTAGGTTTTCACTGTGTGAATGTTGGGGGACACAAACTTTCAGACCGTAGCCCTGCTCTTAACTTTTCTGTGATGGTCTCGTCTCTCACCACGTCCTGGGTCATTCTACGCAGACACCCTCTCCTCCCTGCTGTTAATCAAATACAGTCAATGCAGTTCACATCAAATTTGCACATATTGTTTCTACTGGCTGAAATGCTTTTCCATTAGCTAATCACAGGGCTCAAGCCTCCTTTCTGGTAAGCCTTTATCCAAAGGTCAGCTTATCACTAAGGCCTTCCCTGATGAACATATTCCAAATTGTACTCATTCATAGCCCTGTTTTGATCTATTCCTATGCTATTTATTTGGTTTATTTATTGTCTCCTCTAATTGGAATGTAAGCTCCCTGAAGTCAGAGCTTTTGTCTAATTTTTGCTTTTTTTTAACTCTATATATCTCAAACCCAGAAGAGTGCCCTGCACACGATACTTAAGAAATGCTTTCCAATGAATGACATGCCATAACTAACAGTATTTTTTTTTTAAGTGGGAAAATTCACTTCCTACATCCTAGAGCCCAATCCTAACTCTACCCTCTGTTGGGCAAAGAAAGCACAATTAAAACTCCTGAAGGGGTAGTAAGTTGGGGATTGTGAGTACAAGGTCATACACTGTGGGCTGAAGTTTGGGAAAATGTAAGAGTAAGGATTGAAAGGTACTGCTGAAATCAAACCCTGGAACATATCTGACTTTGATCAAATCTCTGGTCACATCTTTTTTGGTCAGTCCTAGCAGCTTCCTTGGTTACTGCATGTTATTTTTTCTGCAATGGACATCTCTTTTCCTTACACTACTGTGAAATGGAATGCTATTTCACAGCTGTTTTACTAAATGTTGAAATCAAGTTGAGTATATAATTTCCACAGAGGATGGGTAGAGGAGGAGGAAAGAAATATCTGCAATAAAACTGCCGGGTAATCTCTTCCTTACTTTTACCCTGACCTCCAACTAAAGAGAGCATTAAACTTCTAGTCAAATATTTAGTACTTATTTCTCATTTTATTTAATCTGATGATGTCACCAAGGAAACTGGCTTACTTGGAGATTTGGGAATGGCTGCTGTAAAGCACTTTCCAGCATGTTAGTTTGCCATGCGCTTTATAACAATTGAATGAGAGAGAAAGAGAGAGACAGAGAGAGAGAATTTAAGTCAGTTAGACAATTGGGTAACATGGGATGTGCTCCTACACACTTCTGCCACATACAAGCTGCACTGATTTTGACTTTGGGAAGATACTACTATCTGCCCAAACCTCACTTTTCTCTTTTGAACATGGGCATAATAACACCTACCTTGCAGGGCTGGCAAGGATGAACATAAATGGGAGATACAAATGCAATTGTACATGTAAAAATCTTTGGCGCACAGTTTTGCCAAAAAGCCTTAAGTTTGTTAGAATTCTGATGTGTCCTCATTCATTTATTCAAACACACATTAGCTATGTTCTGTGCTAGGCATTGAAGATGCAAAGATGACTCAGACATAGTCTCGTAGGTCTCTGTTTTGCCCCTGGGTAGTTCGGATTTAGTCCTCGTTCTACCTATAGTACCTGAAATCCAAACCCGACACACACACCTTTTTTAAATGAGTGACTTGAAACTCTTTTTTCTTTCTCTCTTTTTATATCATACCTGCCTTTCTAAAGGCAAATAATCAAATAATTGTCTCAGTCAATCCAGCAGAACTCCTTCGATTTGTAACTCAACATTTATATAAAATAGTTCACATCATTGACCAGTTGCTTTCTGAAGCTCTCTCTTGCTTGGATTTTAAGACGTCACTCGTCTCTCTCTGTCTGATTGCTCTTCCTCAGGGGACTTTGTAAATTGTGATGTGTTGTAATGAGATCATCAGACTGTATTCATGTATTCAGATTCAACACGAGTCACTTTGGAAAATACTTAATCTCTGTAAAATAACAGATTATTACAAAATACCTTTCTCTGGTACGCTCAAAAGGGTCTTTGCTTCTTTCCCAGCTGAAATGCAATACATCTTAGAATTCAGTTTCCTCCTTCACTGCACATCCTGGAGATTTTTTTTCTCCCTGACGATTCGTTCCATTGAATGGTGCATGAAATATCCCATCTGTCTTTCTAAAGGCACATCAGTATTGGCCTCCTTTGATTGAACTATCTAGACCAGCAATTCATTCACCTGTGACACAAAAGGCCTATTGTTTCATTATTGCTGCCTTAATGCTTCTCTGTTATTCAGGGATATCAGGAAGTTTCTTGTTTTTCTACTTAAATATTTAGCTTCTTAAAATACAATTATTTTCCTCTCTGATTCAAGTGCTCGACCATAGCCTCTAGATACAAGGCTATAAATAGGAACATCTGCCCGTCATTATATAATGCTGAATAAACATAAACCTTTTCACAAACTTTTCCTTTGTGTCTTAGTGCATTTTCCTCTGTCTTCCTCTGCGTTTTAAATTATTTTCCTTTATTCCACCTCTCATATTTAATGAGGTTGTGGGCTAAAATGAAAACGAAGAGATTACTTTCATCTTCCTGGTAATCCACTGTCTTTTTATTCTTGGTGGTTGAAAGTGACAGTGGAAGAAGTCATCAGACGTCACCTGGTACTGGAGGTAAATGTGCCAGTTGTAACCTCAGCTGATATTCCTAAATGCCGTTGGGTACCCTCTACCACTTTCTTCTTATTGTATATGTCTCCTCTCTTCCTTTCTGCTATATCAGAATTATTCTGATTGAAAATATCAGCTGAGAATCATGCAATTGCTCCTTGAGAGTTGATATTCTAATGGGCAGGAGGAAAACTAAGCAAACAGCTATTATGTCAAGTGATACGTTTGATTTCTTCATGGAAGCTATGGCAACATTCCCCGGCTGAGCGTAACATGTTGGGTTTGAACTATCTGTGGGATATCCAAGACAAGACGGAAATACATGAAGGGAGTTCAGGGGAGAGATTTAGAATAGAGATATTAATTTGAATTCAATAGCATGTTGGCTGTAGGTGAAGCTCTGCGGCTGGTTTGTCGTTCAAGGAGCATATGTCTGGAAAGAAGAGATCAGGGTCTAAGATAGGTTATGGGGAACAAAAACACATTTAAGAGATGTGCATAAAGAAAATTTACAAAGTCCCCTGGGGAAGAGTAATCAGACAGAGAGAGACAAGTGACATCTTAAAATCATAGCAAGAGGGAGTTTCAGAAAGCAACTGGTCAATGATGTTAAATATTTTATATAAATGTTGAGTTGCAAATCAAAGGAGTTCTGCTGGATTGACTGAGACAATTATTTGATTATTCGCCTTTAGAAAGGCAGATATGACATAAAAAAAGAAATATACTATTAGCTTCATATCAATTGTTTTTTTTCCCTTCATTCAGAAGGAAAGTGAAAATGTCTCCTGCAACTTTATTATGATTATCTGTGGAGTACTCATTCATATTCTGATGTACTAACCAGTATTGATCTAGAGTGAAGTAAAGATACTTATTGAGAAAAAAGACATCAGGCAGTTTATTGCGAATAGAAATAACATAGAGTTCAATCTTGATTGGTAATTCCTTTGAAAATAAGTATTCTTTTAACCAACTCTATCTGGGCAAGGAGAGGGGATGTTTTATAAGTTCTAGTCATCTCAGGGCTGAGCTGTTGGTAATAGGAAATGGGGAAGAGGTCGTGGTAACACGTGATTTTGTGGACCAGGCTCTGGTGTCCCCTAAAAAGCGCAAGAACCCTCTGGGCCTTGGCTGTGTGTGACCCCAAATTCTCGGATCAGAGGCCATCGTCAGAGTGCCATGATCATTGCTCACCTTGGCCGAGTTATGTGGGAAGAACTTTGCCTCCTATCTTGGTATAAATTGGGGAAATTATTCACTTTTTATAATACATCTCTTTATCTTACCTATTATAACTGTTGCGTCTGATTTTCATTTCTGAACGCCACTTTTTAAGGAAGTGGTGACATGGAGACAATAAAATCAAAAGAGAGTGGTCTGGTCTCTTAATTTAGAAGAAACTTTTAGAAAATCTCCATGGTCTTGAACTGACAAAGTAGATAGATAACTAGGGCATCTCGGTACAGTTCAGGATATTATTCTTTCCATTTATCTGAACAGATGGTTATGTTAAGAAAAATTGTCACTCTTATCAATTCTGTGAAGTCTCTGAGGATGCCGGCCCTTATGCTAAATATCCTTTTGAGTAAGATTCTCTAAAGCTGCTACCAGCTATGCTGATTTGTAACAGGTTTCGCTTTTTGACTGAATGCATTTTTCCCAAAATATCTGTTAACAGTTTAGGAAAATGAAGCACGTTACATGCTGATATGACTGTATAGTCGAACAAGATGTTGTTAATATAATTGCGCGGTGTTTCCACTATCTCACGCTCACCAGAACCCTTCCTGACCATTACAGGGAGAGCTGATGTGTCACAGCAAAGGGCACAGAACTGAACTCAAAGAATTATTTCTTTTTCATACTGTGGCTTAGGCACACTGGATAATTTCTCTTAATTAAAAAAAATGGAGTGTGGATGAAATTATCTATGGTGATCATGTGCATTATATTAGACTCTATTAAAATACCTGTCATAGTGCCTGACACAGAGCAAGACTTTAATGCACACCGTTTACGTTCTCTTGTCTCTTTTCTCCCTCGTCTCTTCCTTCCCTCCCTCTCTTCCTTCCTTCCTTCCGTCCTTCCCTCTTTCTCTTTCTTTTTCTACTGAATATTCATGAAGCTCTTACTTTACATCAAAAAGTCCTACAAAGTCCAGTCTCTTTTTTTCCAGTCTTTTCAACCGTGTCACCCCCTGTTAACATAAACATTTCATTCTAAGAAGGATAATTTACGCACAGCTCCCAAGCATGGTTTCTCTTTTCTGATCCAACATTTTTGTTGTGTGGCTCCCCATAATAGGGACGTTCTGTCCATTCGAATCTTTTAGAATAAGCTAGTAATCCTTCTAAGGCCATCTTGAAGAAACAACCAACCAACCAAAAAGATGTCTGTTCTTTTTGAACTTCTATGATTATATACCCTAAAATTCTAACTTAATCTGACTTGTATCATTATTTGATTCATCAAATGTAATTTTATCTGCTTCAAACTAATCACTGGAGAAATCAAACATGATAGATATTAATGTGCTCACCCTACAGATGATCAAACAAGCTTAAGATAAATGTTTTACCAAAATCATACAGCTTGCAGGGGCAAAGCTGAAACAACAACCAGTTTTCCTGACTTCAAACACAGTGCTTTAAACCATGCAACTGCATTTTATATGTGTTATAAACCTAATATTTTAAAAATCACAAACCAATAAATTATAGAAAGCTTAAAGGGAAATATATATAATTTAATATATGTATTTTTATGTGTATTTCAATCCCATCAACTCATTCATGAACATAGCCTATATAAGGGCAGTGAAGCAAATCGGGGCCATTCTTACACATTTCAGAAATATGTGGATTTTTTAGAAGAAATAAAATCATATAACATTGTATGGTTTGTTCATTTTTTTCCCTGGAAATAAAAGTCACTGTCGATAAGAAAAAAGGAGAGAACTACCTTTGTAACCATTTCTGAAGTTATCATCATGCTGATGCAATCGTTAGGTGTGGAATTGGTTACTATGGTTGTGGAGGTATGTCTAGAACATGCCTTCAGTTTAGAGTAACAGGGCATCTGATTTCAGAGCAGAAGCTGAAATATCTTACAGATATCCTCATACCGAGAATTAATACCTCACGTTTCACCAAACCTTGACCCTTAAGTGTATTTGCTCATATTCCTCTGAAGTAAATTGTTGCGTATTTCAATAATGCTGAACATTAACCATATATTTCTACTTCCTTCATTAGCAAATTGATATTCTGAGTTGGTGATAATATTAACCAGTTTATGTGGTTTATATTTTGTTAAAATAGAGATGTTTTACTTTATAGGAAAGATAATTTTGTAGTGTATTGAGTTTCTCAGAGATAGATGATAAACAAATACCAAACACTGCTATTCCAACTGTCATCTTCTATCTGTATAGACAAACACATTTAAAGCCTAGACAGGATTCATAGGGCAGTCTTTCTTCATGTGTCCAAGGTATCACTAAAGGTACACACAAATAAGATCAGGGTCAGTAAGACTGAATACTTCTTATTTATATATGCGTAGCTTGAGTCCAGACAGAATCTAAAAGAACATTATTTTATTAAAAAAATATTTTCAGTTACTGGTTGAAAGCTGTTGCATAGCAACTCATTGTTCATGGAGTACTACCTAATAATACCTGACCCCATGTAACACTACATCTATTTTTCAAAATTTCAATTCTATTCCAAAAAATCAAGGTAGATAATTAGAGTGACCTGAACATTTTAAAGATAAAAGTTCATCCTTTTAAATTGATAATGATGAAGGTTCTCTTCAGGAAATGTATTTTTTCTTAGACGTGCATGTCAGTTTAAAACTGTTTTAATCCAGAATGAGACTAAAAAAATTTGTTTTTCAGTTAAGATATTTAGGTCAACCAAAGGAATTAAGAATTGATTGAGAGCTCACCAATTGACCAATAACTTGCTAACAAGATTATAAAATGATAGGCAATGGTGATTTTTCTATTTTGCTCTGCTGATGTTTTGGTGTTTTGAAAAATATTTTCTATTCTATTGCATATTCCAAATTAAAAATCCTGGGATTTATTTGGAATAATTATATGAATTTTCATTCTGGAAAAATCTGGACAGTAACATATTTCAGGTCTTTTTATTCACAGGATTATAGTAATAATAATAAAACTAAAACATCAAAAGGTTTAATTCCCACCTCCAACAATTGTAGATAGCTAGGTGATTGTTAGGCCAATTGTTGTCTAACCATAGGTTAGTAATTTCATATATGAAGATCACACATACCAAATAGAATGGAGGTAGTAGGGATTAAACATGGTAACCCATGGAAAAATGCCTCTTACAGTGCCTGACAGATGGCATATGATTAGTTCAAGTTGTACATCAATTCTTATGTTTCACTTCAGATATAGTAAGCTTTTTTCTTTACAGAACACTTTCCTGTAAGCCATCTTATTTTGCGGTTGGAATTTTGGTAAACTGGGTGGTAACTTTCTATTTTTGATGTGGTTCTGGATTCTTAGATTCCTAATGGAAAACAGTCCATCCTTCTGTTTTCTTCTTATTTTTCCCAAAATTGTTAGAATGAAAGGAGCTAGAACTCAGCTCTATGCTATAAAGAGAGGAAGGAGAGTGTAGCAGTAGCTTATAGCCATGTCCTTCTTCAAAGGTAAAGACCAATCAATGCAGGTGGTAGACGGTGTAAAATGAACATTCATTCTGGTATCACGGTTACATAACATAAGGTATGCTTACCAAGTTCCAGAAGGAACAAAAGTGATAAGGCTGGTAATTGAAGTCAAATCAGCATTTAAAATGGAGAAATGAGGGCTTCCCTGGTGGCGCAGTGGTTGCGCGTCCGCCTGCCGATGCAGGGGACGCGGGTTCGTGCCCCGGTCCGGGAAGATCCCACGTGCCGCGGAGCGGCTGGGCCCGTGAGCCGTGGCCGCTGGGCCTGCGCGTCCGGAGCCTGTGCCCCGCAACGGGAGAGGCCACAACAGTGAGAGGCCCGCGTACAGCACAAAAAAAAAAAAAAAAAAAAAAGAAATGAGATCAATCCAACAATCTAAAATTTTAAAAGAATGAATATAATTTGCTTCAAGGGGCTCCTAAGAATAAATGGCATAAATACCACATGACTTAGAAGTGCTATGTATGAAGATGATTTAGGAATTATACTAGTTTTCTATCACTGCTATAACAAATTATCATAAACTTGGTAGATTTAAAAACAACAGATATTTTACCTTACAGCTCAAAGGTTAGAAGCCCCCAAATTTCTCTTACCAAGGTTAGAAGCCCCAAATTTCTTTTACCTTCAGAGGGACAAACCACACGAAACCGAGTCAAACATAAATGTATCATGAAGAAAACTGATTACTCTCTTTATGACATGAGAATTTTAATGCATGTTTACAATAACTAACGTACTCTGCTGCAGGACATTAATAAAGTTGCTTTTTTCAGGCTAGAATGTTGTGATGCCGTAATCAGAACATGCTTTTTGCCCTTTCTTCAGCTTCAAATGCAAATTCATCATTCGGCTCACTTCTAATAACTGCAGTGTTTCCTGCCTTGGGCTTATGAGAGAAGCCTGACAAAATAGTGTTTGCTTAGGCAGTAATTTAGTCTTACCTTATTTGTGATTACTATAGCGATTACTATAGCTACAAGGTATAATTTTACTTTCTTATTTAAATTTCATGAATTTGAATGTTTTTTACACTAACTTTTCCCAATAAAGTCCAAAATGAAACCAAAAAAAAAAAAAAAAACCAAGGTACCAGCAGAGCTGGTTCTCTGGAGACACTGGGGGAGCATCCCTTCCTGCCCTTTTCCAGCTTCCAGGGGCTGCCTACATCCCTTGGCTGTTGGTTCCCTTCCAGCAATAGCATCACCCTGACCTGTGGTCACATCTCCTTCTCTGACTCTCATCCTGCTGCCTCCCTCCAATAAGGATCCTGGGATTACATTGGCCCAAGCAGGTAATCCAGGACGATCTCCTCATCTCAGGTTCCTCAGTCTCAACCCACTGCAGAGTCGCTTTGCCATGTAAAGTAACACATTCACAGGTTCAGGGGATTAGGATGTGACATCTTTAGGGAAGGGGTGTTATTCCGCCTACCACAAGGGGTTTGGGGGGATAAGTGCAATACAAAACTACCATGTAATTGAGTATAAGTAAAGTCAATATGACATCAGGCTTTCAGTGACAGAAAAACAAATGTTTTTAATGGAGGAAGTAATCCAGCTCAGCTCTGCTGATCACAGAGCTTCTTACAGAAGATTGGGACTAGAATGATGGGTGGACCTAAAAAAAAGATATACGGTTGTTCAAATTTGAAAAGGTTTGTGAACAAAAAGAGGATACCATGCCTTTCCTCAAATATTTATAAGGGTGTCTGTCAAATGAAGGAAGGACTATTGTTCTGTTAAGGACGAAGAGCTAGAAACTGCACAGTACGCACAAATTGCAGTGTGGCAAATCTTTGAGTCAGCGTGAAGGAGAACATGTTTCCTTCCCTGGAGGCTTTCCTTTTCTACATGTCTTCAAACTTGGAGCTTGTCAAACCCTTTATGGGCATGTGGTAGTGAACACTGATGCATCAGATAAGAAGTTGGGTTCAACTACATTAATTTTGAAGTTATTACTTCCAAAAATTTGATTTTATTATTTAATATTGCTATCCTCTGACTTATATTTAGGACAGATTCACTCTAGAGTTTACGATTATTAGATTTTTTCCATCTAACAATTTGCTTGATGTAAGTCAATATTGATCTTAAGTAAGAAATCTTCAGTCGGGGGTGAGTGAATCAGAAATAAAACCAAAGGATCTCTATAAAAACTTATACACTGTATCATAAATGAGAAATTCATATTTAAATGACACAATGTAAGGTGAAGATCCACGCTGTGAAAAGTCCATACAAATGATAGAGCAGGAGAGCTTTAATGAAGTTGTAGCAAAGAAGAAAATCGGAAACAATTTGTTTGCAAGTACATAAGAGGGCCACAAGGTGAATGAGAATTGGATCTGTTCACTTTTGTAAAACTGTTGCAAATACTGTGTATAAAATATGTTATTAATCCACTGAGAGGAGGAAGCACAGATGACGTCACCTAAATTTATACAAAATAATGTATTTATGGATTATTTTCTTTGATGGAAATAAAATAACTGTGTCCCTTCAATGACATCACTGAATTTTGAGAAACAAGTTGAATTCTCTCTCCAAACTACAGAATCTGAAATGCTGAGGGAATTTTCTCTGTCTGTCTGTCTGTCTCTTTCTCATTTTATCTTAATTCTTAAAAGCACAATTTAAAAACTAACTGTAAGCTTCAAACCCTAAATGTAGTAAAAAGAATAGAAAAGGAAGAAAGAAAGAAAGAAAGAAAGAAAGAACGTAAAGATATGCTTTTTAAGTCTTTTTAATACAAAAATTACTTTGATGAGTAGTAAGGGAAAAGTTAATAACCAAAAAAAATCACTTGGCAATTAGGAAAATAAAGATAAGAAGTTCTGAGTACACTGAAAAAGAAATAAAGAGTGAAAAAACATGATTAAAAATTGCAGAAAGACAATATTTGTTATTTTTTCATAAAACATTTTTTCTTTGTGATGAAGAATTGCCTTATGATTCTTTAAAGCTTGAAGAGTTGGAAAGAATTAGGTGTATATAAAAGGAAGATGGAAATTATCCAAAAGATACAATCAACTAAAAAGAAAATAGACGTTAAATGGTTAAAATAGTCAAATAGGTAAAGAGCAAAGACAGCATAATTTAAGTATCATATGTTATTTCTATCTAAAAGTCATATTTATCTACTAGCAAATTTAAATTTTATCTCAAAGTTTTTTAGAAAAAAGAACAATTCACAGTGCTTCATAGCAAACAAGAAAGGCCTGGATGACAAAGAAAGAGTCCAGCCAGGTTAGGGATACAAACACATATTTTTCAAGTACCTACATAAAAGTTCAACCTTGACATGATAAAAGGATGCACGCTTACCGTGGAAAAGCATCCAAGAGCTATTTCCGGTGGAGAATGAAGAATTAAATTAGCTTCAAAACTACAAGCTGATCATTCTTCTCTTAAAAGCATACAACATCTCTTCTAATGTTATACTCTATGTCATCAAGGAAGACTCCAAACTACAAAACCAAGAGAGAAGCCATCCATCCAGGTCCCATATCCGTCAAGCACATTCATTCTATCCAGTAACTAAGAGAAAAGAGACCAAGACTACCGCATGTCAATCTGATTTGCCTTTGTTGAAGTTAAGAAAGAATTGACTACTGAATATAACAATGTTTTAACATGTTTCTATATAAAGTCCAAAATCTGATAAGTAAAGATAAAGTAACATGTCTTATGGTTGCAAATACCAAAGTGTCCTAGAAATGATCCCTTTAGTTTAAAAAAAGATGTGTCATAAACCTTCTTCAAAATAATTTATGCAAATCTTTTTTTTTTTTTTTTTTTTGCGGTATGCGGGCCTCTCACCGTTGTGGCCTCTCCTGTTGCAGAGCACAGGCTCCGCCGCCATGGCTCACGGGCCCAGCCGCTAGGCTCCGCGGCCATGGCTCACGGGCCCAGCCGCTCCGCGGCATGTGGGAACTTCCCGGACCGGGGCACGAACCCGCGTCCCCTGCATCGGCAGGCGGACTCTCAACCACTGCGCCACCAGGGAAGCCCTGCAAATCATTTTTAAACTACGAAATAAATCTTGAAAATGCTATAGTGACAAGAATTTAAACCAGCCCTTTGGAAGGATAGTATTTTATACCACTTAAAAAAAAAGAAGCTTATGGTTGATAGTAAACTTCCTTTGGAGACATAAACAATATTTTTCAATTTGATTTCCTTTATCATCACTGATTCAGAAATCAATTCTGCATGTGTAACCTGTTAAACATGAGGTGATGTTTAAACAAAGAGGCTCAAAGTTGCCACTGGAGTGGAAAGAGGGGGTTGAACACTTGATACTGTACAAGAAGCAGAGTTAAATTCCTGTGTGCTGTGCAACCCATTCACCTTTCAAGTCAATCATGGAGCAATTCTTTCTGCCAGGAATAATTTAACACAGCAAAGAACTCCAGCCTCTAACACACATGCACAACAAAAAATCTAGAGATGAAAGAACACTGAACCATTTGGGTAAGGTGTTGTCGTTCATTTCTTGGTGAGAGGAAATGGGATTTTTATTACATATCACTTAAGTGGTAACCTGAGTGTTCAGGAAACCTGATGCTCCAGGGCCAGACTCAGAGATTCTGACTCCATATTGTGACAGATGTATAAAAACTATGGAACCTTAACAAGTCTTATGTCTCTTTGGATACTGTTATATTTCACCTAAACTCAAGAACTGAAGTTAATTTCCACAAGCAAAGGACTGACATGGATGCAAATATGTCGTGAAGATATTTTACAGGTGGAATTTGGAAACACATGTTTTTAACATGCGGTGCAAGCCATTATATATTGCCTCCAAATAGACAGACCTGTGGGTAGGTTATGACAACAGATGGTCTTTTCACCTAAAGACATTAATCTTAAGGAAAAGAAAGCATTCATCAGTTATACTGAGCAGGTGGCACCTTCCTGATATCTCTGCCCCCTAGTTGCCACCTGCAGAGCAAAAACTAATTGAATTTTCCTTAGAATGCTCTTATGAAGGCAAAGTGAAAACTGGTCAACTAAAACCGAACAGTTAAAAAGAATGTAAATTCAATGCATCGCCAATTTACCACCTTGAGTTTCCTAGTCCTGATTGGGTTATTTCGGATATTAATTTGAAAATTAGCTCATATTTCTTACCTTTTGTTTTTCAGATAAGGATACTGAAACCAGGGATAAAGCTCATAGAGAAAGTTGATAAGAGTCCAAGATTTCTAGTATTTTGCCTTAATTTTTAATTTTATGAGGAAATGTAATTTCAAAGGTCCTTTCCTATAAAGATTGAAGGTCCTACTTTTTTGGTGGCCCAAACCACACTGTCTGCCTAGTCACCCTTCTCACCAGCTTTGTTGTCAAGATATGGTAGAAAGACCACTGGTGGAGAAAAATGTTTAAGTTGTGGGGATTCTGTTGCAAACGCATAGTTTTCTAAAGGTTAACGTGACGGCTATTTACTGTCAACTCCCTGCTGGAGCAGGGGGTCTGCACACTAAATTTCAGACTTTTGGCAGGAAGGCAATAGAGAGAAAAGCCTAAGGGACTCACTAGAGGGGAATGAGAAGGTGGGAAGAAGAAAGAAGAGACTACCTACTTTCAGTTTGTAATAGTGTTGTTCCAGAGCATGGACACTGCTGTTTCATGCTCCACTTTCTCTGGGCACTTCCAGCGCTTCCAGCACCAGCTGTGCTGCAGCCGCTCAGAGAGACAAGGACCAGACCGTTCCATCACCTTCAATGGTTCCAAGCTCTCGTTTCACGTTCCAACCCCCAGCCCTCCTACCAATCTGTCTAAGCCCCAGCTATGTAGAGGGAGAGTCTCCAGTCCTGCAGGTCGAAGTTGCTACCTCCCGTAATCACTCTATCTGGGGTATCTCACGTGCAGAAAAGGATTAACTCAGCAGGCCTGGGGTTCTCAAACCCTGCACATTCACAGGAAGGTCCTGTCTTTGGGACTGGCTCTTGGCTACCTCCAGAGATGGGTTCTGAGCACTTGGAATATTCTGCCTGATAAGATTATTTTCTTATGTCTGAGGTCTTAGAGCATGAGATAACTGTTTGATCAGATAGTCTATGCTAACACTGTGATTTGGGGTAAACACTTGTTTTTGTATGTCTCAGGCTATGGGGCTTGAGGTACCAGTTGGATTAGATAGTCTATGCTAACAATGTGATTTATAACAAATGCCTGTTTTTGCCCTGGGATGCTAAAGCCTGAGCAGCTGAGGTGAGTCACTGCCTGCCTGCTTGCCTGCCTGACTCCCTAAAAATCCTTGTACAGCAGATGATGCCGAAAACTCAGCCTCTGTGCACTGGTGCCGAATCAAATCTTGGAGACAGAGTTTTGGGTGAACTAGAAAAGAACAGCTTTATTGCTTTGCCAGGCAGAGGGGGACACAGTGGGCCTATGCCCTGAAAAACTGTGTGTCCCAACCCGGGAGGATTTGGTGAGGAGTTTTATAGCAATGGTTCGAGGGTGGGGTTGCTGATAAGGACCAGGGTGTCTGCAGGAATTCCTTCTTTCTCATGGCTAAATATAATAATATTCCATTTTGTGAGGAATCGCATCTCCTTTATCCATTCATCCATCAATAGGTACTTAGGTTGTTTCCATATCTTTGATATTCTGAGTAATATTACATGGGAGTGCAGCTATCTCTTCGAGATACTGATTTTGTTTTCTTGGGGTATATGTCTTTTTATTGTGGTGATGGTTTCATTTGCTATTGTTGGGCTGCACCCTGCAGACCTACAAGCCCTGGGCATGCCCAGCTTCAAGAATGAAGAAAGAGCCCAGAGTCAGCAACTGAGACATCAGTGGTTTAATGGATGGGGGATCTTACATGTCTGAAGCAAGGTCCTGGAGAGACACCGCACCACGTGCAGTGCATGGTGGGCAGGACATGGTGTCAGTCTTTGCTCCGGGGGAACGGGGAGGTTGCCGGTTACAGGGGAATTGATGTCGGGTTGCCTCATTGGTTACCACGGAAACCAGCAGAGGGGCATAGGCCCCTCGCTGCTCCTTTGAGAAGAACAGTCATTAACTGGGGCCTGGGGCAGGCACATAGGAAGGTCAGTCATGTGAGTAGGTGTAGGTGAAGCAGGCACTGGTCGGGCAGGGGATGGACAGAGAGCAAGAGAACAGCCACCTTGAGTGGCCTGACCGTACATCTATGCAGAAGCCTTTTAGTTTGATGTGGTCCCACTTGTTTCTTTTTGCTTTTGTTGCTCTTGCCAATCTAAAACCTTAACCGCTATGTTTTCTTCCAGAAGTTTTATGGTTTCCATCCTTCTGTTCAGGTCTTTGATCAATTTTGAGTTGATTTTTGTGTGTGGTGTAAGTTAAGCGTCCATTTTCATTCTTTGGTGTGTGGATTTTCCCATCCCTTCACTTTCTGTGTCCTTAAATCTGAATTGAGTCTTTTGTAGGCAACGTACAGTTAGGTCTTATTTTTATTCTTTCATCCATTCTGGGTCTTTTGTTTGGAAAATTTAATCCATTTATATTGAAGGTAAGGACTTCCTAATGCCAACTTAATAATTGCTTTGTGGCCGTTTCGTAGTCCTTTGCTTCTTTCTTTCTCTCTGTTGCTTTTCTTTGTGAATTAACAACTTTCCAGAGTTTTATGCGTTGACTCCCTTCTCCTTATCTTTTGTGTATCTACTGTAGGTTTCTGTTTTGTGGTTACTGTGAGACTTACATATAACATCTTACAGTTATAATAGTATATTTTAAGCTGACAACAACTTAACTTTGATAGAATACAAAATTCTACCATTTTACTTCCCTTCCACACGCAAACATTTTATATTTTGTTGTCACAACTTACATCTCTTTATATTGTGTATTCAACAACAAATTATTGTAGCTGTAGTTATTTTAATACTTTAGTCCTTTAATCTTCATACTACAAATAAGTGATTAATACACCACCATATTACACTGTTAGAATATTCTGAATTTGACTATGTGCTTACTTTTAACAGTGTGTTTTATTTTTTCTGATGTTTTCATGTTATTAGCTAGTGTCCTTTCTTTTCAGCGTGAATAACTCCTTTCAGTATTTCTTGTAAGTTAGGTCTAGTGGTGATGAACTTCCTCAGCTTCTGTTTATCTGGGAACGTCTTTACATCTCTTAAATTTCTGAAGCAAAGTTTTACCAAGTAAAGCATTCTTAGTTGGCGTTGTTTTCCTGCAATTTGAATATGTCATTTCATTCTCTCCTGACCTGCAAGTTTTCTGCTAACAGTCTTATGGGGGTTTCCTTCTACATGAGGAATGTTTCATTTTTGCTGTTTTAAAAATTATCTCTGTTTTTGATTTTCGAGTATTATTATGTCTTGAAGAAAATGTCCTTGGACTGAATCTATTTTGGGACCTGTGCGCTTCAAGGACTTGGAAGTCCCAATCCTTCCCCAGATTTGGGAAGTTCTCACACATTATTTTTTTTAACTAAGATTTTTCTCCTTTCTACCTTCCCTCTCCTTTTGGGACTTTAATAATGTGTAAATTATTTTACTTAATGGTATCCCATACTTCACATAAGCTTTCTTAACTATTTTTAAATTACTTTTTGTTGTTCTCCTCTGACTGGATAATTTCAAATGACCTGTTTTTGAGTTCATAGATTGTTCTTTTGTTTGATCAAGTCTGTTGATTCCATTACATTTTTCATTTCATTCATCATATTCTTCACCTTCAGCTTTTCTGTTTGGTTCTATATATGATTTCTATCTCTCCGTTAAACTTTTTGTTTTGTTCATGTATTGTTTTCCTGTTTTTTCTGTGTTTTCCTCATAGGACACAGACCTTCCTTTAAACAATTACTTTTAATTTTTACCAAACAAATCACAGATATCCTTCCTTTGGAGCTGATTACTGGACGATTATTGTGTTCCTTTGGTGGTGTCGTATTTCTTTGAGTTATCATGTCGTTGGAAGTCTTGTGTCGCCGTCTTTGCATTTGAAGAAATCGTCTCCTCCTCAAGTCTTTACTAGTAGGCTTTGGAAGAGAAAAAAACTTCTGTCAGCCTTGCTAGGAATTCTGAGGCTTTCTGTATCTTTCCTATGGGTATGCCTGCCCCATAGTCTGTTCCCTTCTCATGGGGTATTGTTAAACTTGCATGCCTTCCTGAGATCCTGTAAAGTCAGGCCAATTACTGAAAGCCTCCCATTCGCTTCCTCCAGAGTGGTGCTAGATTCTCCAGGGTGCTGTCTCCCAACCCCGCCGAGTGGGGCTGGCTTTATGTGTTTACTAACTACCTGTCTGCAAAGGTTCATAGTCGCAGCGCCCAAGGCTGTGCACAGGAAGCTAGCCAGGACGTGCATGGGTGGTCCCTTGGGAGGTTGGGGGTGCCCCCTGGGCCAGGGTTGGGGGATCTCAAGGTGAAGCCACCCCAGAGGCTCATGGGCAGGCTTCTGGGTGAACTCCAAGAAGTACTTAGCAGCGTACACCTCTCTTGCATGCTCTCTGAGCGCTCTGGCGGCTGCTACCTTAGCCCTTCCTCTCCCCCGTCGTGCAGCTCTTCTCCGCGCTCCAGATGGAGCAGAAAGGAAGTGGGTCTCTTTGGCAGCCTCCTGCATGGCTGTGGAAGCCGGGCCCTCAAGCGCATGCCCTGACTTTACCACGTGGGCGGCATGGCGGGCTGAGAGGTTCTGTCTTTGCACAAGTCAATACGTTTGATCTTTTATGTAAAATTCGCGTTTCTCATTGTTTAATGTGAACTTTTAGAACTCAACGGTGTTAATGTTAGAGTTAAAAATAAAATCCTTAATTAGTTTAAGTGGGTAGACGATCTTCTGGGGGCAGAGATCAGGCACAAGCCTGGGAGCAGGGTGATGCAAGGACAGTGAAACCGTCCCTCTTTCCCTTTCAGTGCACACGGTCTTGAACATTTTTGTTCCAGTGGTGTGCTGAGCTTCTCCGCTGGACTCTTAGACCGCCACAGAGGTACTCTGACCCATAGACAATTGTCAGAATTGGTGTTCTTTGTGGGCAAAATGGTAGGAAACTCCTATTCTGCTGTCTTGCTGATTTTTTTCACCCTCCTGATACCTCCTGTTTTTAAAATTTTGGTAAAATAGAATGCAAGCATGGTGTTTGGAGTTAGATCTTTCACTTATATTGTGAAATTGAAATATACATTTACTCCTTGTAGGTTTCAGTTTTCTTGTGTTTAAAACCGCTACTTTGCAGAGTTATCGAGATAATTAAATAAAATAGTATGTGATAAAAGCTTTTTATAAAATAGATATTCATAAATTAACTTATGACCATTATTTTAAGAGTGAATGTAGCTCAGTTGTCGAGAATACCGGCTATGGAGTTAAATAGATGTGTTTACAAATTCTGTAGTAAGAATTGGATGGCATCTTGATGATAACTTGTCAAGCATTAAAGGCCAGGTACAGAGTTTCTATTCAATAAATGGTGCATTATCATTATTATATTTTTGGACAATTGTTCTAGGTTCTGTACCTTCATGTGTAGAATTGTTGTTTCCTACATCCTTTTTCAAGTGAAAATTCAGCTGCCTCAATTCTGCCATTAAAAGATCATCTACCCACTTAGATTAACTGAGGATTTCCTTCTTAACCACAATAGTAACACTGTTGAGTCATAAAAGGCTCACACTAAACCATCTAAAATGTTAGTTTTTATATTAAAGATAAAACTTGTCTTAAAATAATTTCCCCCTTAGGTAAACTTCAAAATTCTTGATAATTTGGGGAAAAGGCCATTTTTTTTTTTTTTTTTCCTGACAGTGAAGGGTTTACAATTTGTATTTGGGCAGATCAGAAACGTCAAGTTGCTAAGTTTTCCAAGTAAAGTGAAAAGCAACAATTTTTACTGTTGATTTCATTGATTTTTTTCATGTATATTTAAAAAATGATTTTCATTTTACAGATGGTACTATTAATGCACGAAGAGCACAATTTGTTTGTCAAAGATTTAGCGGCAGGTTTGTTTACAAGCTATGAAAAACACAGTTGGATGTTTTGTAACATTACCTTTTGTTGGGAAACAAATATGATATAATCTATAGTGAGACAGATGCTGAAGACATAATTTTAGCTTTATCGACATACTTTTTTTGTTCATGTGAAATCAGTGATATATAAAACTACCATAATGCCTTAGTTCTAATTAAAAGGACCAGTGATCTACAGTATTAATATTCGTAGTTGTAGTTAATAGTCCAAAGAACTAAGGGCTCAAAGATGAAATCAATGGAGAAAATAGAAAAACAAAAAAGAAGCTCTGGATAATAGGTAGGAAAAAGGTACTAACTATATACCAGACATGGTGTTGGGTGTACACATTAAAAGGCAATTGCAGTCATTTAGATTAGAATAAGAATATGAATGGTTTAGACTAGGATAGTAGCCCTGATGGTCTTGAAAAGCAGTCAGAATCTGAATTTATTTTGAAAGGTGAAATTGAATTGGATGTGGATTGTCAGAAAAAAAGAGGTGACTCTAGTATGACTGCAAGTTTTTTTTTTTTTTTTTTTTTTTTTTTTTTTGTGGTATGCGGGCCTCCCCCTGCCGCGGCCTCTCCCGTCGCGGAGCACAGGCCCCGGACGCACAGGCTCAGCGGCCACGGCCCACGGGCCCAGCCGCTCCGCGGCACGCGGGATCCCCCCAGACCGGGGTGCGAACCCGGCCCCCCCGCATCGGCAGGCGGACGCGCAACCACTGCGCCACCAGGGAAGCCCCTGACTGCAAGTTTTGTTTTGCATTATAAACTCGAAGGATTGGGTTGCCATTTGCTCAAGAGTAGACAAGACAGGGAGAAGAACAATTTGGGGATGGAGTGGAAATCTGTATTGCAATTTTGAAAACATTAAATAGTTATTGAAATCATTATTTGGTAAGCCATTAGATATTTGAGTCCAAAACTAAAAGAAGAGATGTAGGAAGGAGACATAAATTTGAGAGTTATCATACAGATTGCTTTTAAAGCCATGAAACAGGAGAGATTATAGGTTGAGAATGGCCAAATGGAAAAAAAAAAGAAGAGATTCAACAACTGAGGTTGAGGGTTACGCAAAGGTTTAGAGGTAAGTAATAAGAGAAATCCAAAAGGAGATGAGAAACAGTAACCACCATGTGAAAGGTTACAGAAAGTCCAGGAGAAAGCAACGTATAATAAGCCTATGAGAAAATAGCCTAGCTAAAATGATACTCTGTAAAAATTTCTGTACGTCTCATTTTCCTCCTCTTGTTGCCTAAGATTATATACTCAATCTTAAGGTGACACATCTGTTCATAACAATAACTGATTGAGTTCTTCAAATTTGGATTTGATGAATATGAATAAGAAAAGACAGGCATTTGTTGAGAAAGATTGAATCTATATTATTTATGATAACTCTATACATTATATTTAGATGACCTCAGTAACTGTCACTATACCATGAGGCTTTGTATCAATATTCAGTGCCTTTTCACTAGTAACTAGTGAAGACTATTCTACATTTTTCTGTAATGAGGTTGATTTTTTTCTTTTTAAGGGCCTCTTCCTCTCACTTAACGTATTCATTAATCTGCTTCGAAAAATTTGTATCCCTTAATTGATATAGAGATTTTTCTCCCTCCAGTGGGCTCTACTAGATACTGGCTGACGCGTCTAGATTGCAAGTGGTAATACCTTGGTTTCTTCCTATTGTAGCACAACCGTATAACCTTGTTTTTTGTTTTTATTTCTTTCATATATGTTTCTACATTCTGCTGGTCAGTGCCAGGGAGGAATTTTGACCTTCTTTGGCTAAAAAGTAAATTTCTGATTGGAATGTGAGCTAAGTTGTAATTTCCTTCATTGGGCAGAAATTTGCTAATATATTTCCTACATTGCAAAGTTAAATTTACTCCCTGTTTGTAAGTTCAGTGAGTTTAGAGTTTTCAAACACATCAATGTTGCTATCACAGAGCAAACACCAGAATATCAAGCTGGTGAATGCAACACCATCATACAAGACTTGCCTTATATCAAAGTCCACGTCTTTCCTGCTGCCTCGGGATGACTCCAGCATGCCTCTACCTGCCCACAGCTCGGCCACGATGCAGTTAGGAGAGAGACAAACAAATTCGCTCAGTACATCCAAGAGGTGGTGATTTCAGTCAAAATTCATCGGCTTACATGGCTACTCTTGTGAAAGCATAAGTGCTCAAAGATGATTTTCCCTAATCCTATGATTATGAGTCTATGCTCCATTTCTTATGCAACTCGTATGGGAAAATACTCAACTGAGCAATTTTCTTACCATCGCCACTGTCTTGCCAACCTGAGGCGATATAATCATTCCTCAAATACTGCTGATCCTGCTCTTATAATATACAGCACTGGTCAATCTACTAGTCAATATACGGCACTCTCCGAAGGCTAACAATTATAGTACCAGATAAAGTGAGAGAGCTTCTTTCCTAGAAGTAGGGAATGATGAACATTTAATTGCAGAAAAGCCAAAGATCACTGAGTCCAATATCTTAATTTGGCCTGTGAGGAAATTTAAATAGAGTCAAGCTACTCACTAAACCCAGGCATTCTGACTCTTGTTTTTACTAAATACTTTTTAAAAAATATTTTAATTTTACGGGAGTAGAGTTGATTTACAATGTTGTGTTAGTTTCAGGTGTACAGCAAAGTAACTCAGTTATACGTATACATATATTCATTCTTTTTTAGATTCTTTTCTCACATAGGTTATCACAGAATATTGGGTAGAGTTCCCTGTGCTCTACAGCAGGTCCTCGTTGGTTATTTATCTTATATAGAGTCGTGTGCGTGTGTTCATCACAAGCTCCTGCTCTATCCTCCCACACCACGTTTCCCCTTTGGTAACCATAAGTTTGTTAGTGATGTCTGTAAGTTTGCTTCTGTTTTGTAAATAAGTTCATTTGTATCTTTTTTAAAGTTAGATTTCACGTATGAGTGATATCACATGAAATTTGTCTCTGTCTGACTTCACTTAGTATGATAATTGCTAGGTCCATCCATGTTGCTGCAAATGGCATTATTTCATTCTTTTTCAGAGATGATTTACTACATACTTTTGAGTAGTGTGACAGGCAAAAAACTATGTTCATCTGATTCTATTTCATATGAGTTTTGCTTGGGCACATGGAAAACCACACTTCCTAGTTTGTTAAGCAGATCATATGCCTATTTTTGACAAATGAGTCATGAGCATACAGGACATTTGTCACTCCTGGTCTGAAGCAATGGGAACTTGTTGTGCGCTTATTCAGACTTTCTCTTCCTTTGCAGCAGTGCCTTGAAAGAATCCACTTTTTGAGCTGACAGAGCCACAAGATTGAAGCAATCTGCATTCCTGCTGCTTGAGTGAAGTTTTTTATGCTCTGGTGAGTGAGAAAAAACTTGGGTTGTATTAAGCCACTGAGATTTGGGGTTGTTTGCTACCCAAGGAAAAGCCTATTCTATCCCAACTAATTCAGGTACTTAAAGATGCAAAGGGAAAGCCATATCTTTGTGACTGCTGGAGTCACGGGGATTTATAAAAATCAAAGCACTGACTTAAAGCCAGATGCAAAGAGACAGTCTTGCAAACTGGGGAAAAATTATTATAAATTGAAGGCATGCTCCGTGGGGCCTGGTACCTCTGATTTGACATGAAATACTTTTTATTCCCTTTTAGATTTACTTCCTCTTCTCCTGCAACTCCAATGTCACATTTAGGAAAGGAGAAATGCATATTAGAGGCATAAAAATAGAAGTCTCTCCTCGGGTAGATACCACCTGCTCTATGCGGAGTCTCTCCTTTTCTTTGCAATTTTAGCAAAGTACATTTGACAAGAGTTTTCTGTCTGCGGAACGCTGTCAATGAAAGAAGAGGATCTGCTTTATTCTGGGGAAATGCTATCAGTCATGATAGTCACAGATCAGCAAACAGTGTAACAAGGTAATGCAGGATAATCAGATCATGCCTGTGGACTAGCAGATGGGATTAAAGAATCAATCATTGGCTCTTGGAGAATTTTATGGCTCTCCGTAAAATAATTTAAATGTGCAGAGGTATAGATTTTTAGTTAGAAAGTGCTTATATGTATAGCAAACTGAACTATACGTACGTACATATAAACATAATTAATAACTTAAGAATAGTTTGATAACACAGAAAACTATTGTCATGTTGTGACCTTGGTCAAAATATATTGGCTTCAATTCGCCTCGGCTGTGGGAACATAGATTATTAAAGAGCTGTTTTCCTTGGAACTGTGGCTCTGGAAGAAGTTGACTATTGACTACAAAGTTAGACAAACTAAATAACGGAGATTTGCATTTTAAAAAGTATTTCAAAGTTTTATAAGATTGCTAGCTCAGTATAACTGGAACCTATTTGTGGTATATTCACAAAATGTTCATGCCTCTTGAATGGATTTGCAGGCCAATCATCTCAAGTAACTTTACTTTTAACTGACTGTTTTCCTCTGGGGAAGCAGAATATAATTAAAATGTGGTGCTACCTGTGTTTGAAAAAATAGACAAGATGACTTGTGGGTTTGTTATTTTAATTAGTGAATATATTTTTATATATTTCTGCAGTGTTACTATACATGTGTGTTATGTAGATAAATGAATGGACACTTGGAACGCTGAATGTACTTAAAAAGTGGATACATATTCTCTAAATTGAGACACATTTGTAAAAATAATCGCTATGGTCTGAATGTTTGTGTTCCCCAAAATCCATATGTTAAAATCCTAAACCCCAAAGAGGATGGTGTTAAGAGGTGGAAACTTTTGGAGACGCTTAGGTCTTGCGGGTGGAATCCTCATGAATGGGTCAGCGTTCATCTAAAAGAGACCCCGCAGAACTCCCTAATCTTTTCCACCACTGAGGACACTGTGAGCAGGTGCCAGCTGTGAGCCAGGAGGAAGATCTTCACCAGAACATGACCATGCTGATGCCTTGACCTCAGGCTTCTCGCCACCAGCACCGTGAGAAATAAACTTCTGTTGTTTATGAGCTACCCAGTCTATGCTATTTCATTACAGCAATCCGAATGGACTAAGAAAATAACATTTTACAGAACTCTGTGAACATCTTTCTTCCCAAAACAAGATCTGGACACAGACCTTATGAAAATTAATCTTCTGCCTTTTAATAATGTTCTCGAGATTCCTTCTTCATCCTGGAACCGTCTTGGGTTGATGAAATGCGAAAAGGATTTCAAGCTAACCTTACATTCCTCTCCACTAAAAACGTGCTCACTTCGAAGATGGAAGCACTGTTGTAGAATGAATTATTGGTCTCAATTCTTTACTCCTCCCTGTATCCATGTCCTTTGCTATGTAAATTTGCAGTTGACTCCACAAACAGTAGATTATATTTCTCTATACTTTGAATTAGGATTCTTCCACATAACCTGCTTTGGTCAATGGCAAACGAGTGTATGGGACACAAGCAGGGATTTTAAATGTATCACCATGAGGGGGTACTTCCTTTTGCGCCTCTGCAATCACTTGGAAAAAAACCATGCCTTTCCTGGGCCGCTGGCCTAAGGAGGGAGAGAGGCATGCAGAGCAGATGCAAACTCTCAGATCTGCAGTGTTCAGTGTGCAGCTGTGACAGCTGGCACAGAGCCAGCCAGTCCACCCAGGAGAATAAGTGTTGCATTGTTTTAAGCCATGGACTGGTAGGGTCGTTTTGTCATGCAGCATTATTGCAATGATCAATGCTTGATAAATTCAGGGATGCCACAGTTTTTAAGAATTTAGCACTGGACCACTTATCCGGGATAAGTTGGAAATTCCTAAGATGTCAGAGAATTTACTATCATTTCTTAGTACTGTTATTTTCATGTATGAACCTACAGGGCACTATTTTAAAAGGTCATCTTCTTTTTATTATTTTTGCTCATAAGTGCCAACGTCTACTTCCTGTTATTTTAGACATGGATTCTTTTCTGCCTTGACACTTGAGACCTGCAAATCTTCTCCAACTTTTTAAAGTGCCTAATAGGACTTTAAAAAACTCCCATAAACTTTTGAAATATCTGGATTTCATTACCTGTCCTTTGACTTAAGATATCCATCTCGTTCCTTTAGTCTTATATTACTAGATACTAGCTAAACTTGAATCTACCCATTGCCCGGCTATGACATAAAGGCACCACATAGGTCTAGTACTCGTACTATAATTTCTTACATTCCTTAAAATTGAAACCCTTCAAGTTATCAGGTGGATACCTGGCCATATCAGCTGGTGATTTTTGAATATCTATATTTCTTTTCATTTTATCCAGATCTCGTCATACATACTGCAGTAGATAATCTGTTGCTTATAAGGCATTTCTGGTCTAGGTCTTAATATACAATCTAAGATGTTATATAGTTCAAATGTTTATAAGTCATAAAGGTGGCTCTAGGATGATTAAAAAATAAAACTGCTAAAATAACCTAATAATTTTAACATTAGAAGAAGTGTAGATAAAGTGGATCCAAGAAGAGAAAAAAGGGACTAAAGAGATCAAAGTCAGAAGAGCAATGCTTGCCATCTGCCTTCCAGATTTACGATGGCACACCTTATGACTAACTCGTGGGTTTATGTGGGATCTTATTGTGAGAATCACTGTAAGATGTATAACGTGAGCAAATGAAAAAGCAGGAGGCTATCCAAACACGTTTGAGCTATAGTCCTTTCGTGAAAGGTGGCTTGTTTACAAATTTTTGATTCTTGTCAGGGAAATCCTGGCAACAAGAATCCAAAAACACGATAAATTTATTTCACTTTACGCAAGGCTTTTCTTTAACAAAACATGATATATAACTATACAACTTTATTTTGCGGTATAACTTTAAATAATTTCAATCAAATAGAGGTATATTTCAATAATTCCAGTCTATAAACTTTGTGTGTTTGCACATTTTTCATCATCAGAGGCAGTTTCTAAAATCATTATATAGTATATTTAAAAACAGTAAACTGAACATGTGCAGTTACTTTGAGAAAGCAGAGAAATATGGATCACCTTAAGGCCATGTGTGTTAGAGAGCCAGTCATTACTTTAAGCTCTAACTGAACACAATTATGATTTTGTTTGGGATCTTTTGTTTCTCTAAGAAATTAATGGTTAATATTTAATGAATGTTTATAGAAAAGTAAGATATTTACAGTCTTTTTAAAAATTGTTTTCCTCGGGGGGTGGTGGTGGGATGAATTGGGAGATTGTGATTGACATATACACACTAATATGTATAAAATGGATAACTACTAAGAACCTGCTGTATAAAAAAATAAATAAAATATAATTCAAAAATTCAAAAAAAATGGTTTTCCTACATTTTTTTTAAAGACAGTTTTTTTAGAGCCGTGGTATGATCACAGCAAAATAAAGTGGAAGGGACAGAGATTTCCCATATATGTACCCCCCACCCTCACACATACACAGCCTCCCCCATTACTGACATCCCCACCATATGCTACATTTGTTACAACTGATGAACCTACACTGACACATCATTATTATCCCAAGGTCAAAGTTTACCTTCAGGTTCGTTCTTGGGGTTGTACATCCTAGGAGTTTGCACAAGTGTATGGTGACATGTAGCTATGATTCCAACATCATACAGTGTTTCCACTGCCCTAAAATGCTCTGTACTCCTCTAGTCATCTTTCTTCCTGCACCTAACCCCTAGCAACCACTGATCTTTTCACTGTTTCAATTTTGCCTTTTCCAGAATGTCATATAGTTGGAATCATAAAGTACGTAGTCTTTTCAGATTGGCTTCTTTCATTTACTAATATGCATTCGGCCCAATCCATATCTTTTCAAAACGTGTTCATTTTTTTGTGATGAGCAATATTCCATTGTCTGGATGTACCACGGCTTATTGATTCAATATTGAAGGGCATCTTAGTTAACTCCAAGTTTTTGTGTGAATAAAACTTCTATCAACATCTGTAGGCAGGTTTTTGTGTGGACATAAGTTTTCAGCTCTTTCGGATAAATATCAAGGAACATAATGGCAGGATTACATGGCAAGAGATAGTTTAGTTTTGTAGAAAATTGCCGAATTGTCTTCCAAAGTGGCTGCACCATCCTGCATTCCCACCAGCAGTGAATGAGGGTTCCTGGTGCTCCACATCCTTGCTAGCATTTGGTGTTGTCCGTGTTCCAGATTCTGGCCAATCTAATAGGTGTGTAGTGATATCTCACCTTTTTAATTTTCATTTCCCTAATGATATATCATGTGGAGCGCCTCTCCATATGCTTATTAGCCACGTATGTATCTTTTTTGATGAAGTGTCTGTTGACATCTTTGTCCTACTTTAGTTGTGTGATTTGTTTTCTTCTTGTTAGGTGTAAAAGTTCTATGTATATTTTGAACAACAGTTCTTTATCAGATGTGTCTTTTGCAAATATCCTCCAGTCTGTGACATGACTTGTCATTCTCTTGACATTGTTTATCACAGAGCAGAAGTTTTACATTTTAATTAATTCCAGCTTATCAATTATTTCTTTCATAGATCGTGTCTTTCGTATTGCATCTAAAAAGGCATCTCCATACCCAAAGTCGTCTAGGTTTTCTCCTAAGTTATCTGCTAGGAGTTTTATGGTTTTGAGTTTTACATGTAGGTCTGTGATCCATTTTGAGTTAATTTTGTGAAGGTTGTAAGATGTTTGTATAGATTTTTTTTTTTTTCTGCATGTGGATGTCCAGGTTTTCAAGTACCATTTTTTGAAAAGGTTATCTTTTCTCCATTGCATTGCCTTTATTCCTTTGTTAAAGATCATTTGAATATATTTATGTGGATGTATTTCTGAGGTCTATATTCTCTTCTGTTGATCTATTTGTCTATATTTTGCTATTACCACACTGTCTTGATTACTATAGTAAGTCTTGAAGTCAGAGAGTGTCAGTCTTCCAACTTTGTTCTTCCTCTTCAATATTGTATCAGCTACTCTAGTTGTTTTTTGCTTCTCCGTATTACCTTGATAACCATTTCCTTAATATCCACAAAATAACTTGCTGAGGCTTTGTTTGGGATTGTATTAGCTATATAGATCAAGTTGGTAAGAACTGAAAGCTTAGTAATAATGAGTCATCTTCTCTGTGAACATGAAATATATTGCTATTTATCTAGATCTTCTTTCATCAAGAGTTTTATACTTTTCCTCATATAGATCTTGTACATATTTTAAAAAATTTACACCTAAGTATTTTGGGGGTGGGTATTAATGTAAATGGAATTATACTTTTAATTTCAAAGTCCACTTGTTCATTGTTGGTATATAGGAAAGTAATTAACTTCTGTAACTTAACCTTGTATCCTGTAACATTACTTTAATTGCTTATTAGTTCCAGCAGTTTTTGTGTGGATTCTTTTGGATTTTCCACATAGACGACCATATCGTTTGTGAACAAAGACAGATTTATTCCTTACTTCCCAGTCTGTATACTGTTTATTATATCTCTTTGTCTTGTTGCATTAGCCAGTAGTTCCACTGTGGCGTTGAAAGAGAGAAATTGTCAGTCATTATTGTTTCAAATATTTTTCTTTTCCTTTCTCTCTCTTCTCCTTCTGGTATTCCCATTATGGGTATTTTACACCATTTTTAGTTGTCTCACAGTCCTTGGAAATGTATGTATATATATGTATTTTTTTTTTCTTTTTTTAGTCATTTCTTCTCTTGTCAATTGTGGAGGCTCCTCAAACTCAGAGACTCTTTTCTTGGCTGTGTCTAGTCTACTCATAAGCCCATCAAAGGCATTCCTTATTTTTGTTGCCGTGTTTTTGATCTCCAGTGTTTATTTCTTTATTTATTTTTAGGATTTCCATCTTCCTACCTACATCACACATCTGTTCTTACACACTGCATTTTTTATCCACTAGAACCCTTAGCATAGTATTCAAAGTTGTTTTAAATTCTTTAACTGGTGATTCCAAAGTCCCTATCATGTCTGGTTCTGATGTTTGCTCTTTCTCTTCAAATTATGCTTTTGGCCTTTTGTTTGCCTTGTAATTCTATTTGGATTGTCAAGCATGGTATACTGGGTAAAAGGAACTGCTGTAAATAGGCCTTTAATAATGTGGCAGCAGGGTCCGGGGGAGGGATGTGTTTGTTCTATAGTTCTGTAATTAGATCTTCTTCTAGTGGGCCTGTGCCTCTTGACTGTGAACTTCACAAATGCTCCTCAGTCTTTCCCCTCCTTAGGTAGGACAGGATGGCTAGAACGAGCTGCAGTTGGGTATTTCCCTTTTTCCAGGTCTGTTATGTTCTGATAATACCCCAACTGGTTAGGGTTTGGTTAGATAGCTTGTCCTGAAAGGAGACATTAAGACCAGCATGCTCTTGTGATGCACCATGTTGGAACAGAATATGAAAAAGAATATATATATGTATAACTGACTCACTTTGCTATACAGCAGAAATTAATACACCATTGTAAATCAACTGTACTTCAATAAAATTAAAAAAACAGCAACCGAGAATGCTCTCATATATTTCTAAATAGCTTCTTTTTCCCTCCCTCACTGGAAGTATGAGGACACTTTTCTCCTATATTTACTGTGGGAATCTGGTCAAGATCCTCGATGTAAATCTCACAATATTGTGGAAGTCCCACAACTCCCCCTTGGAGTTTTTAACTCTCAGAAGTATCTGCACTTTGCTTCTAGCAATTGGTTAATTGCAATCCAGGTTTTCCTACCCCGGCACTGGTTCCCATGACAGTTTCTTCTTGTGCCTCTCTGCTCTAGTAAGCGGGGATTCCCTGTCTTGGTCTGTCTGTCTCTCCAATCTTACAGGCATTGGTTTTCCCTTCACCCATCCCTCTCTAACAGATCCAAGAAGAGGTGTTGAATTTTCAGTCTGTTTAGCTTTTACTTGTTATTATGCTGGAGTGGCAACTTCCAAGCTCTTTACATGTGGAACCCTGTTTACATACTCTTCAAATGCAATATTATTCTGAAATAGTATACCTGTATATAAATGGGCACAGATATATACATAGAGTGAATGTACTCTCATAAGGTGAATGTACCTCTTTAATCAGCATCTAGATCAAGAAACAAAACATTACTAGCATCCCAGAAACTCCTTGCATGTACCTTTCCAGTAACTCAGTAACTACATCTTCACGGAGAGTAACAACAATTAACAGAGTAATTCTTTTTTTTTTTTTTTGCCTCTCTGGGTGGCTTGCGGGATTTTAATTCCCTACCAGGTATAGAATCCAGGGCCCCAGCAGTGAGAGTGCCAAGTCCTAACCACTGTACTGCCAGGGAATTCCCCAGAAGTACATTTATTTTTTTTTTGAAAATCATTTCAAATATCAAATTTTCTGAAGTTTACTTTTCCAGCAAGCAAAGAATCTCTTTATTTTATGGAAAGGGACTGAGGGACTATGTTAGGGTTTGCTAGTACATTTTACTTTATTATTTTCCCATTTTGGTGTTATTTTTTAAAATGCCCCAAATTCTTCTGCACTCCTCCCATTAAAAGGGAGAATCTGTGTTTCGTCCTTTTGAATCTGAATGACTTTTGACTATGGAGGAGGAGACTCTAAGTACCTCTGAGGCCATATAGAATAGAGCTTCTATTTTTTTTAAAAATTATTTTTTTGACTATGGAGGAGGAGACTCTAAGTACCTCTGAGGCCATATAGAATAGAGCTTCTATTTATTTTTTTAATTATTTTATTTATTTATTTATTTATTTTTTTTTTTTAGAGCTTCTATTTAATTGTCATGGGGGGTTTACACTAACATACAGTCACCAGCCTCTGAGAAAGCCAAGTAGCCACATGAAGAAGCCATGTGGAGATGTTACAGCCAACAGCACCGGATGCAGTTCCAGATGACAGCCATCACCACCTGCAGGATAAGTAAAGGAAGAAGCCTCTGTGACAATGCCAACCTCAGCCTCCATCTCACCATAAAAACGTGTGAGACCCTGGGTGAGGGTCACCTAGCTGAGCACAGTCAATACTTAGAAACAAATAGTTAAAATAAAATGGTACATGTCTTTTATATCATTACTTCTTGGGGTAACTTGTTATACAGCAATAGTAACTGAACCAATTTTTGTACTTGAAAGTGCTGTAACAAAAACTTGCAACGTGTGTAACTGGCTTTGGAACAAGAGAACAGCTGGAAGGGTGTTAAAGAGCGTTTTAGTGAAAGCTTAAAGGGCCGTGAGGAGAGGATAAACAGATGTCTAAAGGGATCAGGAGGGCATGGGGGCTCGAAGGAAAGTGAAGAAATGTTTTGAGAAGCCAGAAGAAAGAGGACTTCATTTGGAAGAAAGTTTGGTGGACACTGTCATGCATAACTTGGAAAATAGGAAATGTATCTAAGGACCTTGAAAGGCTAACAAAAATGTTATCCAGGCAGAATATTAAACATACCACATGGCTTTTTCTAGTTGAATACATTAAATGTGAGAATAGAGAGGTGAGAATAAAAGGAACTGTAGAGTAAAATTAGAAAAAAAAATCTAAAAAAAGAGATAGAAACTCCTAAATTAAAAATACAATTCTTTTTCTCATTCCTTTCCAGATGGCAAAAATTCTCCAAGCAAAAAAGGAATAAAAAGCTTCCATGCCAAGATCACATCTAGAGCAAGACCATAAAGTACTTTGTGAAGACTTCAAAGAAATATAGAATGGTGCTTCAATGAAACCTTTAGAAAGGTAAAAGACCTTTTATGAATCTTAAAGGCACGTGGTGCAAATCCTCTTAGTAAGCAATAGGGCTTCTAAGAATCTCAAGGCTGTTGTCCAATAGTGGTTTCATTGGGAGCTAAAGGTCCAGAAGGGCCTGTCTGGTAGTTATTTATAGTTGTACATTTTGTTTAAAGGAATGAACTGCTGTAAAATTTATAGAAAACCCACAAAGTTGTTAGGATATTGTTTCTCTTGGAAGCACCAAAAGAGAGAATATAAAATTAAAATGTCTTTGGACCCTCAATGTTTCAGACAGAGAGTAGGCTGAGACTATTCAGTTCAACCTGTTTTCTCATGGAGAAAGGATGGATGACTCAGAGTGTTGCATCAAGAACTCAGAAAATGGAGGCACGATCTATGGAGAATCACTCCCAGGAAGCAGAACCAGGCTGCACCCAAGACCTGACAACGTGCGCCTAGTCAGGTTTCAGTGTGTGCCCAGTCCATGGGACTATCCCATGCAGTCTGGTTTCCTCTTTTTGAACAGAGTGTTTATTGCTATAATGCCTTAACACTTGCTTTTTGGGCTTATGTAGGGAGGGCTAACTTGTTTTTTTAGTGGAGACTTTCAAGTTGGAAAAAATCTTATCAGAGAAGCTGTTTCCCCCCCAAAACAAACAAGAGCCTCATCTCAACTTGATTTGACCTAGATGGCACGATTTTGAACCTAGAGCCCTCTCTGATGAGACAGTTGACAAATCTTAGAAAGGGGTTAAAAAATTGAACTTTATTTTGAGTCTTATGGGATAATTCAGTCTGGTAGTATTATAGGAATTTAATTGACTGAGCACCTCCTTTTTCTGAGGGCCAAAATGCTTGCTGTGGAAAGAAGGATCATCAAATATGTTAACTGATTTTTCATCATATAAGATGACCGTTAACTTTTATATCATCTGAATTTCTCAATGTTTTAGGTAGGAAAAATGTGAATAACTTGTTGCCGGTGTGTAAATCATGACTGATCTATAATGTAGCCCCTGAATTCTTTAATACTGATCCCAGCACAAGAAGTGGGGATCTTTGTTCCTCACCCTTGAATCTGGGTGGATTTTGACTATGGCAGGAGGAACATTGTACCATTTCTTTCCGGTTCTTTTGGCACACACATATTGATCATGTTCTAAGGAAGCCAAGCAACCTATGAAGTGGTTGCTGGTTGCATGTGGGTGTCGTAGCTGATGACCACAGGAACGATCCAAGCTATCAGTATCAACCACCAGACATGTGGGAAGAAGCCTCTGTAGTGGCACCAGTGCCACCACCTCCTATTATAGGTGCATAGACTCTAAGTCAAGAACCACCTAGCCAAGCCCAGTCAACCAACAGAACCATGAGAAAGAGCAATGAAATAACTATTATTGTTTTAAGCCACTAAGATTTCGAGTTGTTATGCAGTAGTAGGAACTAGAAATCTAGATATATGACTTGAGCTCAATTTAGATATGCTTTAACAGCAAAACATGCTATTATTCTTTGCCAACAGTTCAATTATACCAACAATTCATTTTATCTTCTAATAAAGTATCATTCTTCCTTGTATCAGGGGCATTTGATGGTAGAATATCAGGTAATTATAGAAGTTAATAAAAATGGTTTTGGCATGGTTGTTGATCATATTTGGGGATCCAGGTCAGGTGGAACTAATTTGTCATCTTACGTGTTAAAAAACCAGTTCATATATTGAATGCATCTTTCTTCCTAAGTGAGTACTTTGGAGAATAAAGTCTTATAGTAAGGGGTGGGTGTTATTTGGGGTGCTATTATGTTTCCAAGCTAAACTATTCCAGAATCTTTAAATCTCTTTTTGTACTTTGAATCTCTTCATATATTAAATCTTTGAATCTCTTTATATCCTCATTTTAAATGAATTTTAAAGTGTTACTTAGTATTATTTTAACCCTTAGGTTCACTAAGAAATTATTTTCAGAGGTTGTTTTACTTATCTCCTGTTTCTGATATGTTAGTTCTTTGGTTTTTCAGTTATTGTTTGATCTCAGCCAATTAGGATACCTAACTTCATTTTGCTAGTGTGTTAGAAGGTCACCAATGCTTTATGTTCCAATAGCTTATTCTGTATTCTCTGAAAATGCTTTCTTCTGTAAATTGATCATTAACATGGAGTTTATAAACCATTTTAATTAATAAATCCACTGTTTTCCTTTGTGAATTAAATACACTTTCATGTGGGTAGAGAGGAGAGTAAGCTCCAGTTCAAAGAGGCTCAGGATTTCACCTACAAAAAGTAATCTGGTTTTAAAACCTCATTTAAGCTTTATCTGGCATTACAAAAGCTCAAAATCCTATACACTGCTTTCAAGTAGAAAGTAATGGAATTTCAATTTTGCTAAATAGATTGCCTAGTGATGCTTGAAGAGTTTGATTTAACTAGATAAATGAATTAAAGAGCTGAAAAAGGAAGTGCAGGAATGAATTTTGTATGTGTTTGTTGGGTTATGTAATAGAAAAATTTTGATAGTAGCTATACATCTTTAAAAGAGATAGAAAAATTTGATTTAAATTCTAACATGTCACTATATACAGCAAATAATTTGTTGACAAATATTAAATACATTGGGAAAGTTATGAAACAGTTTCCTTGGAAGTTAGTATTTTCTATGCAATTACATAGATAAAATCCTGAATGGAAAGAAATGTATATGTTCAGAGATCATTTAAGGTCTTCAATCACTTTGGCTCGTATTCCATTTGAAATAATTTTGAAACCTATGCTCTCTCTTATATATTTGTAAGCTTACAAACTTACAGAAGTCTTCGTCTAAAATTTTCCATTACCAATTTAAATAGTTCCTAGGGACGTAATTTTTGGAATATTGTAAATGTTGACATTAAAAAATGAAACTGTTACATCACTTTTAAAAATATAACCAATGAAATCTAAATATCAGTTTAATTTGATATCTACCACTACTCAGATTTAAACATGACAGCTTATTATTAACATTCTGAAGTTTACATTTTTCTTTTACCCTAAACTTTATTTATATTCTTCCCCCTGTAAAGATTTATATGCTAATAACTTAAGTAATTTTCAATCAATTTGTCTGCTTGGGATGTCTTCATATAATAAAACATAATAAGTTTTAAATGTTAGTATAATCTTAATCCTAACTATCTAGTATCTTTAACTGATCTTACATAAATTCTTATATAGAACTTATATGTATATAAATTAATGTACATATAGTAATGTGTATTTATATTGCAATTTTAAAGTAAGTTTGTTTCCTGTGAAAAGAACCTATGAGGCACTACATTTCTTTTCCAGATTTAGATAATATTATATTATAATGATTACAAAATTAATCAAAATAAGTGATATAAAATGTTTGATAAATAATTATTAAATCTAGAAAACTGGTACAGATGAACCAGTTTGCAAGGCAGAAATAGAGACACAGATGTAGAGAACAAATGTATGGACAAAAAGGCAGGAAAGCGGGGCAGGGGTGGTGGTGCTGGGATGAACTGGGAGACTGGGATTGACATGTAGATACTAATATGTATAAAATGGATAACTAATAAGAACCTGCTGTATAAAAAATAAAATAAAATATTAAAAATTAATAAAAATAAAGATAAAAAGTAAAATATTATTGGAAATGAATCTCTTAATGAAATGAATCCTGACAGGTCTATTATTTTACTTTTTGTTCACAGAAATTGTAAATTATTAAATATTTTAAAAGATGAAATAATATTAGGAGTGACTCTAATTAGACTAACTACTTCATAGTACTAATTGTTAAAATAAATTTTCACTGTTTTCTTGAATAACCTCTAAGTTTTAAAAAATTACATAAATGTTTTATCCTTGGGGTTTATTTATTTATTCTATCCAAAGAATTTTTATTTTCTAATAAAACATTTCAGTTACATTTAAAAGAATTAGTAACGGGAGACCTTCAAGATGGTGGAGGAATAAGACGTGGAGATCACCTTCCTCCCGACAAATACAGCAGAAATACATCTACATGTGGAACAATTTATACAGAACACCTACTGAATGCTGGCAGAAGACTTCAGACTTCCCAAAAGACGTGTGGCTGACAGAGTCTTTGTGCTCCGTCTGGGTGTCAGGCCTGTGCCTCTGACGTGGGAGAGCCGAGTTTAGCACATTGGTCCACCAGAGACCTCCTGGCTCCACATAATATCAAACAGCGAAAGCTCTCCCAGAGATCTCCATCTCAATGCTAAGACCCAACTCCACTCATCGACCAGCAAGTTACAGTGCTGGACACCTTATGCCAAACTACTAACAAGACAGGAACACAACCCCACCCATTAGAACAGAGGCTGCCTAAAATCATAATAAGGTCACAGACACCCCAAAACACACCACCAAACGTGGTCCTGCCCACCAGAAAGACAAGATCCAGCCTCATCCACCAGAACACAGGCACCAGTCCCCTCCACCAGGAAGCCTACACAACACACTCAACCAACCTTAGCCACTGGGAGCAGACATCAAAAACAACTTGAACTACGAACCTGGAGCCTGTGAAAAGGAGACCCCAAGCACAGTAAGTTAAGCAAAGTGACAAGACAGAGAACTGACCTGGAAGATAAAATAGTGGAAATAACTACCACAGAGCAGAATAAAGAAAAAAGAATGAAAAGAGTCGAGGACAGTCTCAGAGACCTCTGTGACAACATTAAACACACTAATGTTCGAATTATAGGGGTCGCGGAAGAAGAAGAGAAAAAGAACGGGACTCAGAAAATATTTGAAGAGATTATAGTTGAAATCTTCCCTAATATGGGAAAGGAAATACTCAATCAAGTCCAGGAAATGCAGAGAATCCCATACAGGTTAAATCCAAGGAGAAACATGCCAAGACGCATATTAATCAAACTGTCAGAAGTTAAATACAAAGAAAAAATATTAAAAGCAGCAAGGGAAAACTAACAAATAACATACAAGGGAATCCCCATGGGTTAACAGCTGATCTTTCAGCAGAAACTCCGCAAGGCAGAAGCGAGTAGCAGGACATATTTAAAGTGATGAAAGGGGAAAATCTACAACCAAGATTACTCTACCCAGCAAGATTCTCATTCAGAATCGTCGGAGAAATTAAAACCTTTACAGACAAGCAAAAGCTAAGAGAATTCAGCACCAACAAACCAGCTTTACAACAAATGCTAAAGGAACTTCTCTAGGCAGGAAAAACAAGAAAAGGAAAAGACTTACAATAACAAAAATCTGAAAAGGCTACATAGGTAGGATTACAACTATAAGACATTCTGAAAAAGCTCAACTATGGAGACAGTGAAAAGAGATCAATGATTGCCAAAGTTTTAAGGATAGGGAAGAGGAATCAATATGTGGGGAACAGGATTTTTATGACGGTGAAACTTCTGTATGACACTGTAATGGTGGATATATGTCATCATATTTGTCAAAATCTGTAAAATGTACAACACAAATCTTGGGCCCTAACATAAACTATTGACTTCAGTTCATAATAGTGTATCAATATTGTCTCATCCACCTTGAAATGTACCATATTAATGCTGGATGTTAATGATAAGGGAAACTGTCTGCTGGGGAAGAGAGGAGATGTGGGGCAGAGGGTACGTGGGCACTCTCCATACTTTCAGTTCAATTTTTTAAAACATAAATCTGTTCTAAAAAGTCTATTAATTAAAGAAATGTGATACAGATTCCCAGCTGGAAGTCTTATTAGCAAAGGTGACAGATTCCACTGCTAGTCTCTCATGGACCTTCCTATCTCCTGCAAGGAAATATTCTGAATTTCTTTTTGGATACATTCCTAGATATCCATCTGTTTTGAGACTTTGTAGCAAGATAATTAACTGCTATAAAGATGAAGATGTATTGCTTTAAATATCATCTAGGCCAATATTTTTATCTTGCTAATTATGAAAATATGTACAATATTGAAGAATACTAAATGTTCAAACATTCCTATTCCTTTCTTTTTTCTGTGAAAAAAAACAGACTGAGATTATGTTTCTGTTTCAAACTTTACAGGTAAAAGTACAAACTGGAAAATTATGTTTAAAAGTTAGTGGAAAGTTTCGCCCAACTCTATTAATAGTGATATTGAAAAAGATGTGCTTTTTCTTAGAATTGTTCATTAGTTTTTCCTCAACATTTATTATGAAAAATTTCAAATATACAGAAAAGCTGAAGGAATTATATTTAGTTTGCTATATATTTCTGCCAGGAAAAATCCCACAGACAATTTTCTGTTTTGACGTATGTATACACTCATGAAACCACCACCTCAACCAAGAAAATGAACTTATTTATGTCCCACAAAAATTTCATTCTGCCTCTTTGGTTTACTTCTTTCTTAACCTTCCCTTTTTCTTCTATCTTACCCCATTTTTGGGAACTACTGATCTGCTTTCTGTCACTATATATTTGTTTGCATTTTGTGGAACTTTATGAAAATTAAATAATACAGTATGAACACTTTTTTTGTCTGACTTCTTTCACTTAGCATAATCATTTTTTATTTCATCCATATTGTTGCATGTGTCAGCAGTCTATGGTTTCTTACTGCTGAATACTATTCCATTCTGTGCCTATAACACAGCTGGTTTATCCATTCACCAGTCAGGAAACATTGAGCTGTTCAGAGTTTTGGGGTGTTACATGTAGATCTGCTATGTGAAAATTTGTATACAAATCTCTGTGTGGGACATACACTTTTATTCTTGCTTAAATATCTAAGAGTGAAAATGCTTTGCCATTTAGTAAGAAATTGCTCAATTTTTTCCAAAGTGGTCGTTTCATTTTACCTTCCTACAACCAGTGTAAAAGTCTTTTATCAGATAAATGGTTTTCCTTTATTTTTCTCCACTCAGTGATTTGACTTTCTAACTTTCAAAGCCTAGAAGCTTTTAATTTTTCTGTAAAATGTATCCACTTACCAATTTACTAATTTAGATTTGCCAACTTAAAGATTTTCTCTATATGTTCTTCCACATATTTTCTAGATTTAGATTTTCGATTTAGTCTACAACACACTTTGAATTAATTTTTGTAGATGCTGTAAAGTATGCATTGAAATTTATTTTTTTGCGTATAAATATTCAATTTTCCCAGCATCAATTGTTTAAAAGGAAATCTATTCTCCACTGAATTATCTGTATATCTTATTTGATAATCAACTGAACAGATATATGTAGGTCTATCTGGAGTCTTTATTCTGTGCCAATATTCTTTTGTCTTTCTTTATGCCCACACTGTCTTGATTATTGTGGCTTTATAAGAAGTCTAGACATCAAGCAGTATAATCTCTTCATCTTTGCTTTTCCTTTCTAACTCTTTTTCTCTTTTTTCTTTTTCACTGATTTTAAGTTCTTTGCCCATAGTATCAATTGTTATCCTATTGTCATCCAGTCTTCTCACTAATAGCAAAGGTATATTTCTAAATTTATTTCTGTCAGCAGTGTTTTGTAGTTTGCCATGTAGAGGTTTTGCATATCTTTTGCCAGATGTAACTCAATTCAGGGAGAATACTGGGCTCCAGTTGAGTTCCCCCGTCATTTCCTGGAAACTGTCTCCAGAGAGTAAGCTGGGCCGTCATAAGGCTCCTTCACCTGTTTCCTGTATTTTTGGCACCACTGTCTACTGTTGCTTGTGGTCAGTGCCATGAAAACCATGGTTTCATATATTTTGTTCAGATTTTAAAATTAATTTAGGTTGGAAGATACCTGTTAACACCATCTTGGCTGGAAGGAAAAATCCTGTGATAGATTTTGAACAAGAAAGCTATTAGATTTTTCAACAGGTGTTTGCCTTTGGTTCAGAGCAGCAGCTTACTATTAAACCATATTGACAATGTGATCCTCTGTATTCGAAATTTACTAAAGGCATTTACCATCTCTTCTAAACTTTTTTCATCCTAAAAACCAATTATGTGCCTGGCACATAGACAGCTGAAAGATTCCTTAGGCCCTTGATTAGAGAGATAATTATATAAATAATGGACGTTATCATTCATTAATATTCATAAAACTTAAATATTTAACACATATATAATTTGTTTTAATTATTTTCTTAGTATAGATTTATTTGACCTAAATAGATTTAGTGAATATATAAGTATAAACTTTTCAAAAATTCCTACAGTTTCCTAGCCAGTGTTAAATGATAAAATATGGGTTAATCTTTTACAAGTTCTTGAGAAGTGTAGGCTACACACTAATGACTAATAATTTTCTATAAACTTTATAATAATTTAAAAAATTACACTGCTTCTAAAAGATTCACATTATCTTAGTTGGTCTTTACTAAAGAGAGTTACACACTTTTTAAATGATGTGTTACTTAAAGATATTAAGATGAAAATGAATTAGGTTTTTTGCCTTTAATTATTGAAAAAATCTAAAAGAAATATTATATTTCTCATTATGTTTTCTAGTCAAGTCAAACCAAAAACTCTACTTTGTAAATGACATTTTTAATACTATGCTTTATCTCTTATTTTGCTAGCCCTTGGTTTTAATAAGATACTTTTAAAATAGATCATTCTGCTTTGGAGAATGAAGGAAAAAGCCAAGATTCATGATTTATTGTTAGTTGAAGGAAGAATAATGGGTATCAGACTCATAGGCAACAACTCCAGCATTGTAGTGGTGTAGAGTCTTGAAGTTCTCATTAGCTGTGCCATTCTGCTTTGAAAGCCTAATTCCCAGTACTTCTTCATTCAATTCTCATGTTCTTATAAAAAGAGACTATTATAATAATTCTTTTCCAAGAAAATCTAAAGTCCTTTAACTATGAAATCTTACCTCCCATCAAACAGAATTCTTAGACCACATAATTTGGAATTTAACATTAATCTTTCCACAACTGTTTTTATGTATTAAACTCTCCTCTCCAGGAATATTATATGTTCACTGAAGATGGGGCTATATTATATCTTTGTGATTTTGTTATACTTTTTCATGTATTCACTATTGAAGCAATTAAGCATTATTTTTCTAATACTACTAATAATATTAAACATTTGCTGAATGCAGTTGAATTGAATAAAGGGGATATGATTGCTCTATTGAGTATGAATGGAAAGTGTATTGCATTTAAATATTCAAGTGGCCCATTGCTTGGCATATAAAATACTATGCACAACACTCTTAAATACTCTCTTAATTGTGAACTAGTACCATGTACCCCTATTCTATACCACTTTTGAGATATTTAAATCAGATATTTAAATGCAGAGAAATTGGAGAAATATTTGAAGGCAAACAGAACACCCCTGGTCACCCTTTTCAGATTTAACTTCTTCCCTTCACACATTTGGACAAAGAAATTATTTGACTTTTCTAGCCAAAAAGTTGAATTGAAATAAAGTGAGAATTTCCTTCTATATATGCTTTCATTAAATGACATACTAGATTTGGGACTACACTAAATTTGGGAATTCTTTATCTCAATACGAAGAAAATGAAAGGACTGCCTTCGAAAAGAAAGAAAATAATGAGAAATCAATATTCTTAGATCAAGTTTTATAACTTGTGTATGCATATATTCTAACTCTAGTATGATTAATTACATTAAGAAATATCTACTAACATTGTTTCAGCCTCTAATAATATTCTGTATTTCCAATGAGGTATTTTGAGCATTACCTGTAGTCTTTGGAGAACTGCTGATGACAAAACTCCTACTATAACTCAGATTAATTAATCAATTTTAGTCCTCCATGGATCCAAATGAAGAAGAAAATGTATCCACTTAAAACTTATTCTAACATAAGCAACGATGGCAAAAAGAAATTTATCTAGTATTCTTTCCCAATATTTTGTTGTGGTAAAATACATGTAACAAAATGTATCATCTCAATCATTTTAAAATTTGTGGTAATAAATAGATTCAGAGTCATGTGTAAGCATCACAACCATCAATATCCATAACTCTTTCCATCTTGTAAAACTGAAGCTCTGAATTTGTTCAACTGACCATTCCTCCTCCCCCCAGCCCTTGACAAACACCTTGTTGTTTCTATGATTTTGACTTCTCTAAATATGTGATATAAGTGAAATTGTACTGTATTTGTCTTTTTGTGACTGGCTTATTTCACTTAGCATAATATTCTCAGGGTTCATCCTTGTTGTAGGAAATATAAAGATTTCCTTCCTTTCTAAGGCTGAATAATATTCCACTGTATGTATATATCAATTAGTCAATTATATGCCAATTTATATCAATTATATTCCACTGTGTGTATCAATATATATCAATTTTGTTTATCTTTTCAAAGAACCAGCTCTTAGTTTCATTGATCTCTTCTATTATTTTTTTCAGCCTCTGTTTCATTTATTTCTGTTCTGATCTTTATTATTTCTTTCTTCTACTAACACTGGGCTTTGTTTGTTCTTCTTTTCTTAGTTATTTTAAAAAATAAGTTTAGATTTTTTGTTTGTTTGTTTGTTTTTGCGGTACGCGAGCCTCTCACTGTTGTGGCCTCTCCCGTTGCGGAGC
>NC_041220.1:4095078-4107229 GCF_002837175.3 Physeter macrocephalus
GTGGCCTCTCCCGTTGCGGAGCACAGGCTCCGGACGCGCAGGCTCAGCGGCCGCGGCTCACGGGCCCAGCCGCTCCGCGGCACGTGGGATCCTCCCGGACCGGGGCGCGAACCCGCGTCCCCTGCATCGGCAGGCGGACTCTCAACCACTGCGCCACCAGGGAAGCCCCTAGATTATTTGAGATTTTTCTTGCTTCCTGAGGGATCCACTTCCCTCTTAGAACTGCTGTTGCTGGGTCCCATGCATTTTGGATTGCTTTGTTTCCATTTTCATTTGTCTCCAGGAATTTTTAAATTTCCTCTTTGATTTCTTCAGTGACCCATGGGTTGTTTAGTAGCGTATTGTTTAGCCTTCACTGTATCATCCTAATACTGTGTTCCTCTGTATCATCTAATCTACCGTTGGTTCCTTCCAGTGTATTTTTATTTAAGTTACTGTATTCTTCAGCTCTCTTTGTTCTTTCGCATATTTTCTAACTCTGTGTTAAACTTCTCACTGCATTCATCTATTCCACTCCCAAGTTCATTGAGCATCTTAATGATCATTACTGTAAATTCTTTATCAGGTAGATTTCTTATCTCTAATTTGTTCAGTTATTTTTTCTGAGGTTTTGTCTTGTTCCTTCATTTGGAACATATTCCTCTGTCTCCTCCTAATTCTCTGGGTTTAAATGTAGCCAAATGTAGGATGGCTACATTTCCTGATCTTGGAGAAGTGACATTTTGTAGGATTTGTCCTATGGGGGCCAGAAGCACACCCCTCTCTGGTCACCAGAGCTACATTCCCTAGGGGTGCCCGCTATGTGGGGTGTGTGGGCCCTTCTGTTTTGGCAGGGCCAGGTACTGCGGGTGTGCTAATAGGTGGGACTGGCCCTCAGCCCAGTTGCCTGCCAGGTCCTGCCTTGTGTGGTGGCTACTGGCCTGCTGGTGGTCAGGGCCAGGTCCCTAAAGCAGCTGGCTGCATGGCCTGGGGTATCCTGGGCTGGCTCCTACCTATTGGTCCTTGCAAGGTGTATGTGTGGCCTGGGGAATTCCAGGACTGGCGCTGGCCCCCTAGTGGGCAGGTAAGTCCCTGGCCCTAATAGGCTGGAAGGAGGACTCTAAAATGATACTTGCCCAACACCACCGTCCTCTTGGTAGAACAAGCTTCCCGAAACAGCTGTCACCAACGTGTACGTACCCAGGGGGAATCCCAGTTGCCTCCTGACTGTCTGGGAGGCTCTCCAAAATCAGCAAGTGTTTCTGACCCAGGATTCTTACAATAACTGCCTCTGCACTGGGTCTCAGTGTGTGAGTTTCTCTGCATGTCTTTTAAGAGCAGAATCTGTTTCCTACATCCCTCTGACTCACCCATAAGCAAAACTCCCTCATCTTCAAAACCAGACCTTCTCGTGGCTCATCTTCATGGTGCAGGACCCCGGGGCTAGGGAGCCCAATATGGGGCTTGAGCTCCTCAATCCTTGGGGAGAACCTCTGCAGCTATGATTATCCTCCTATTTGTGTGTGCCTACCTGGTAGGGTGGGTCTTGCCTACCCTGCACCTCTACCCCTCCTACCTGTCTTGTTGTGGCTTCTTTTGTTGTGGAAAATCTTTTCTTCTAGTCTCCAGGTCCTCGCAAAGATAGTTGCTCTGTAAATTGTTGTAATTTCGGTGTACCTGTGGGAGGAGGTTAGCTCAAGTTCTTTTTACCTCACCATTTTTGCTACACCCTCCTCTTTTTTATTCTTTCTGATAACAGATATCTTTTTTATTTTTCTTAACTGGGGTAGAGTTGCTTTACAATGTTGTGTTAGTTTCTGTTGTACAACAAAGTGAATCAGCTCTATGGATACATATATCCCCTCCCTCGTAGACCTCCTTCTCAGCCACCCCCCATCCCACCCATCTAGGTCATCACAGAGCACCAAGCTGAGCTCCCTGTGCTATACAGCAGGTTCCCACTAGCTATCTACTTTACACATGGTATACATGTCAATCCCAATCTCCCAATTCATCCCACCCCCCCTTCCCTTTCCCCTGTGTCCACACATCTGTTCTTTACAACTGTGTCTCTATTCCTACCCTGCAAATAGGTTCATCTATACCATTTTTCTAGATTCCACATATATGCATTAATATACAATATTTGTATATTTTTCTCTTTCTGACTTATTTTAGTCTGTATGACAGACTGCTTTACAATGTTGTGTTAGTTTCTGTTGTACAACAAAGTGAATCAGCTCTATGGATACATATATCCCCTCCCTCGTAGACCTCCTTCTCAGCCACCCCCCATCCCACCCATCTAGGTCATCACAGAGCACCAAGCTGAGCTCCCTGTGCTATACAGCAGGTTCCCACTAGCTATCTACTTTACACATGGTATACATGTCAATCCCAATCTCCCAATTCATCCCACCCCCCCTTCCCTTTCCCCTGTGTCCACACATCTGTTCTTTACAACTGTGTCTCTATTCCTACCCTGCAAATAGGTTCATCTATACCATTTTTCTAGATTCCACATATATGCATTAGTATACAATATTTGTATATTTTTCTCTTTCTGACTTATTTTAGTCTGTATGACAGACTCTAGGTCCATCCATGTCTCTACAAATGACTCAATTTCATTCCTTTTTATGGCTGAGTAATATTCCATTGTATGTATGTACCACATTTTCTTTATCCATTCGTCTGTCAGTGGGTATTTAGGTCGCTTCCATGATCTGACTATTGTAAATAGTGTTGCAATGAATGGATTGCTGGGTCGTATGGTAGTTCTATTTTTAGTTTTTTAAGGAACCTCCATACTGTTCTCCATAGTGGCTGTATCAATTTACATTCCCACCAACAGTGCAAGAGGGTTCCCTTTTCTCCACACCCTCTCCAGCTTTTATTGTTTGTAGATTTTTTGATGATGGCCATTCTAGCTGGTGTGAGGTGATACCTCATTGTAGTTTTGATCTGGATTTCTCTAGTTGAGAAAGGACTCATATCCTGAATATATACAGAACTCCAACACTTCAATAAAAGCAAGAAAAATAATTCAGTAACAAATCCTGGCTTAAATACTTAGTCATTCACAAAAGAGGATAGCCAATCCAAATTTGAAAAGGCTGTTAATATCAATATACCCTTAAGGAAAATGTAAATTAAATCTATGATAATATATCATACAGACCCACCGTAATGGCAAACATTATAAAGACTGGCAATAGCAGACCTTGATGTAACTATGGAGAAATTGGAACCCTCATAAAATGCTTGCTGGAGTACAGGTTGGTTAAGCCAGTTTGGAAAACCGACAGTATCTACTAATGCTACAGTATGCCTATCTTATGTCCTAATGATCCAACTCATACAGAAATAAATGCATAATCTCACAGAAGACAAGAATATTCTATATTGTAATACCCCAAACTGGAAACAGCTCAAATGCTCATCAGTGATAGAACAGATGCATCAACTGTGGTATACTCATACGATGGAATACTATATAGCACTAAAAAAGAAAAAAGTACCGATACCACAATAATATGTTTATTTCTCACATATATTTTATTGAAAGAAGTTAGAGAAAAAAATAGCTAAGTTTTGTGTTATTTATTTCAAAAAAAGGTAAAGAATAGGCAATCCAATTGGTGGCCATGAAAGTTAGAATAGTGGTTACTTCTGTGTGTGTGTGTGTGTGTGCGCGCGTGTGTGTGTATTAGTGTTGACTGATGAGGAGCATGGAGGATTTTTCTACAGTGGATGTTACACAGGGACACATACACGTGTGCAAAATTCCATGGGCACTTTATTGAAGATTGCTGTACTTTACATACCCTTTTACTGTATATATGGCATACTTTAAAAATATATGTTATATATTATATATATCTTCTAAAATTTCTTGTGATAATTTTGTTTATAACATTATGATATTCATTTAGATGAGGATACTTCAATGTTAATTAATCACAATTAAAATTTACATTAGTTTTGTACACACAACAGACTGACTTTACTGAAGTATTTTGTTTTTTAATTTTCCCAAGGGCAATCTAACATAATGTCATAGGTAGATAGATATCAATAGATAGGTAATAGATAATAGATATGATATATATGTAATTCTCTGTTTTCATTAGTGTGGAGTGTAGTTAAATATCTTTACTATAGGGAGCAGACTTTTTATTCAGAATCTTAAATATTTATTTCCCAATTACCTTTTTATAAAGATTACTCAAACTGGTTTTTAAATGGTTTTTTAAAATGGCTTTTAAATGGTGTTTCTTAAAAGGTTTTTATTTTCTATTCTACCTTAACTGTACTGTCTGTGTTTTCCTGATTAGATAAATTTCCATGTTTTTCATAAGCAATTCAAACAATAAAATTCTATAGCCACCTTTAAGTGAAAAAAACAAGTGGAAAAATACTGTATAGAGAATGGTCCTAACTTGTGTTGAATTACATATATGGCCTGTTTAAAATATACATGGTCTTAAGACATGTGCAGAAGTAATATTTTTTTCTAAAAGTGAATTAAACTTAGGACGTTCATTATCGTCTTGTTGTTGACTAGGTGACAAATATTTGGGAAATAAAAAAAAATAATGAAAAAGAAAAGAAAACTCTCTGCTCTTCCCATTTTGAATGAGTTTGAATCAGTAAATTCCGGATTATCCCTCTTTCCTTCCCTTAATCTCAAGGGTTTGCAAAACTCCCATGTTCTCTCAAGGATCATTTGGTCACTAGGGATAGGATCTAGTTAGACCAGTACTTCTCATATCCTGCAAGAGAAGTTGAATCAGGCTCCGTGGGCAAGGGAATGGTTGAGCCTGATCACGGGGATTTTTAAAAGTTCACAGCACCTTGGAGATTTGTGTTTGGCAATGGATTGTGATCTTTGCAGACTCCACTGATGTGAAATGGGTCCTCTCTGGCTTGCAATTCTGAAAAAGAATGGTTCTTTCCATTGTGTGCTTTCTGCCATAGTTTTTGCTCCATCATCCTTTGTGCTTTGATCTCTTCGGGACTACCTCCTCTCTCTATACTTTGGGGCTCAGGACAGTACCTACATCCTTAGATCCAGATAAGAGAGTCCTTACTCTGGGCCCTGTATTTGAGGGCCCTATATATTTTCATGACTAATGCCCATTCAGGCCCCAGGGAAATGCTTCTCCACACTCAGTTTATACCTTAGAAGAAAAAGATGGCTGTGTCTGAATATGTAGATGGATGCAGATTATGACCCAGTCTCTATGGCAGGTGATAATGCTTCCATGTACTGGAGGACTGGAGCAGCTGAGGAGCTTGTGGAAGAGAAATGACCAGTTCACTCATCCACAGTTCATCTTACAGGGCACAAATGCGATATTCTCCTAGATAACAAAGTGTCTTTTCCTAGCAGTGCTGACTTTGTGTTTTCTTGCTTCCCTTTGTCTTCCATGTCATGGTTCCAAAGAAACTCTTGACTTAGCACAGTTGTACGCGGTGGTTGAGGAGCATTTTCCATATTAAAAAATTTATTACTCAAATCTATTGGTCTCTAAATAACTTCCATGAAGCCCGAAAAGAAGATGGGACACAATGGGGCGCTTGTTGGTGGTAGTGAAACAAGAGCAAATCATTGTTCAACTCACAATATTATTTCCTTATGTCTTTAAATATAATAATTGTTTTAGAAAGCAAATCAAGAAAATTCATCTTATGCTTTCTGTGTATCAACTTAATGTATTGTGGGAGAGAAGAGAATCTAAGAAAAATGTCAAAATGTGGACGTTAAATGAGTTCTTAAGTAAAAACATGAAGTGGAAATTTTGGATACTTGGGCAGCAAAAGACAAGATTAAAAGGCAGAACAGAGGTCCATAAAAGATGATCTTTAGTGGCAAGGTAAGAATGCATGTTTATGTTTACTTACACTAATAATTTTCTTATTAAAGTGAAATTTGATCATATTTTTACTATTTCTGTAATGTACAATTCATATGGGAAATTGTTGTAAATTAAGGAGAGTCCTAAATAACAAAAATCCTGGTCTCATTGCACAAGTTTCTATAGGTTGAAAAAGGACCCAATTATAACAGTTATGTCTTTCAACTTTAATTATATGCCAGAAATAGTTATTTGAGAACCATAAATATGATGTATTTACAGCTGAATTGACAACTTAGAACATATTGGCAAGGAAGAGATTAACTAAAATCACATATTACTGAAAAAAATAGATTCAGGATCAGAAACAAACAAAATTTCACATTATTTGCAACCATATAGAGACATAAGAAAATTCTCTCTTGACCTTTCAATATTCAGATAAATAAGGAATGATGGTACTGTAGGTATCCTCCCACTATATGTCATTTATTTTTTAACATTTAAACTACAAATGTATTCATTAGGCTTCAGTCTCTCTGGACCTCAAAAGAATCATAGAATGGAGAGATCATCAATTCCCTCCTTTAGAAAACTCTCAGAAACAATTTCCTGAAATATTTACTGACATTATACTACTACTATCCCACAGATTTAAGATATTAGCATCCTTTTCCACTATTATTTTATTTGTTTGTTCAGAATTCTTAAGGGTACCTCGATGGGATCTCTTAAATCAGACCATGAGAAGATTTAGAAAACAAAGCAACAAAGCGGTTCTTGTTTCCTTATAGGTATTTTATGTATTAGAACTAATTATATATACTTACATATAGTTGTATATATTTGCCACTTCATCATCATAATAATTATAATAATTATTAATGGAAATAATAATGTAAAATCCTAAAGGCAGGCATAATTTCTTAGATATATTTGTATATCTACAGATATCATCATAGAACAGCCACCAAATACATGTGCTCTGAATTTTAAAAAATGAGTTAGAATAATAATTACAAGTAAGAAAAATATTTTAAAGGAGATATAAAAGCAAATGGTTTTACTGTGATTATAAATTTTAATATTACTGTAATCAAAGCTCTCTGGTTATAAAAAGGATGTATAAGCTGCCTTTTGATTGAGTTTCTCATCAATTTTCCTTTATATTTGTTATAGTAGTGAAAAAGACAACATTCATTTATTGAAGCCTTGATTTTTACAAGGACTCTGGTACTTTAAATAGCCACATGCATTTTTAAAAATAATAATTATTATTATTATTTTTTTTTGCGATACGCGGGCCTCTCACTGTTGTGGCCTCTCCCGTTGCAGAGCACAGGCTCTGGACACGCAGGCTCAGCGGCCATGGCTCACGGGCCCAGCCGCTCCACGTCATGTAGGATCTTCCCGGACCGGGGCACGAACCCGCGTTCCCTGCATCGGCAGGCGGATTCTCAACCACTGCGCCACCAGGGAAGCCCAAAATATTTATTCTTAAATAGAAATTATTATGTCGTTTTGGAGGAGAAAAATCTAGGTACCAGGGATATCACTCATGGAATTGGTTAGGATATTCTGCAGTGTGGTGCTTGATCATATGACTTGCTGGTAGCAAAGTGGAGTTGAGTTTACCAAGAGATGAAGTAGGGGAAAGCTTGGCAGGAACTCAGGGCAATCAGTGTGACATCAAGAGAAGGCATGGAGAGATCCTGGACTGGAGTGTAGGGGGGCAAACAGAGAGTAGAGCAGTTTTACTACTTCCCCTCCACCTCCATTCATGTGACAGTACCTTAATGATAATAGGGGACCCTTGAGAATTGCTGAGGTTTGGGCTTAAGGAAAATAGGTAGGTGAGCTGGACTCTCCATGGAGGTGGTACTCTGGCAGTGTGTAGTCTGCGGTTATAGGAAGGGAAGCTGCTAGTTGATGGTATTGCAAACGCACCTAGACAAATATGTCCTTGCAGATAAGATGGCTATTTCATGGGTTTAAGGGTCACTGGTCAGGAGAGCGACAGGGAATCCTGGAATATTACATGGTAACAGGAAAAGCTGGATCAGTTTCATTTGGGGAAGGCTGTGTGAAATTTATCCTAAGACTATCCAAGGAGAAACATGTGTGACTAAAAATTACTTAGCAGGGCATTCTAAAGGTAGACTTTTAAAAAACTTGTATGACTATTTTAATCACTTGCTTAACATTTGGAGAAATGTTAAAGTTTGGAGAAACAAGAATTGCTTAATTAATTTTAATCAGAATCTTGGCTCCACACTCTTGAGTTTTCACATTCTCTCAGTGAGGATTTCCTTGGATAGCTAGTCTTTTCTTATGTTTGCAGTCACTCTACTTCTTGTCATATTGGGACAATTGCAGAATTGAATTCTGCTGCATTTTAAGTAGATTTTTACCTGAAGGAACACTTGCTTTTGACTCCAGCCTGTGTCAGAGCTTATCATGCAAATCTCTGTAGTGAATACTGAGTCACCATGCCACCTCTGAGGCAATCCGTTTATCAGGTGGGTAGAGGAATCTTAATACTTTTTTTTAAGTGATGAGGCATTGTCTCTGTGACAGCAGATAGACTAGGGTACAAAGGAGAAAACCAAAGAAACAGAGCATACATTTTTAGCTTTTGCTATCCAGCTGCTTCTTTGTATTTTAACATAAGGTGTACGAGGCAGTTTTTGATGAGCTCTTTCACGGTTAAGGATGAGGGATAGTAAAAGCCAGAATGAGATATTCATGTACATGTAACAATGATTCCTTCTCTCTGGGAAAGAAAATAGCAAGAACAACTATAAAAAGTTTGAATAAATACTGTAGATCTCAAACTCTAGTTACTCAAGAATTCCACATGGAAGATAGACCTGAAAGATTCCTGACATCTGGTGTAAAGATACAAGGTATGATGATTCCAATAAATTAAGCTAATTAACTCTACGTGTGTTGCTTAGCACTGATAAGGTTTAAGGTCAATTTTGAAAAAATAGTTTGCTTTAGAAGAGTGGGCTTTTTCAAAATCTTACTGCCCTGAGGGGAATAAAGATTTTAATTGAACAACTATATAATTTAAATAACTTTACAACTAAGAGTAGGGGAGTTTAGAGAAAAAGGATTTTAATGACATTATAGTTAGTTAATATTTTGGAAAAAAGAATATGTGAAGTCTAAAGTTTATGTTTGATTCAAACTGGGGAAGTTCAGTATTGAATTAGAATCCAGAATTTCAATTCAACTTAGTTTACAAAACCAGCAATATTGAGGGTCAGGAGTATCATGTAAACACTGATACAATAGCAACATGAAATATGTCCATTAGCTAATCATTCTGAGATAGAAACTTGATGACAGCTTGAATTTAGAGTAACAAAACACAAGGTTGAAACAGATTTTAATGAAAAGAGGAAGTTTGAGGCATAAAGTCTACTTTTTCCATTCTTTGTTATATGAGTGGGAGGTAATTCTCGACAATAGGGTAATACATGGCACTCCTTTATGTTTGACCCCTGTGAGAGCCCTACTGATTGACCTTGTTTCCACTCTGCATTCTTCCCTTCACTGCAGTGAGAAAAATCATTTATAAATACAAATCCCCGTATTTAATTTTCTGCTGAATTTCCTGGCCTCCGTTCGATGTCCTTGAAATCCTTAAGCACTTCCCAACATTGATGAGATAAGTTTCAGAGTACTTGTCCTGAACTACAGGCCTTGGGTGGTCTGGTCTTTGCTTTTCCATTCTCACTTCATACCATTCTCTGCCTTGTGCTTTCTACACTGCCATCACCAGGGGACTTCTGATTGGCCTCAGAGCCTTTATACGCTGTTCCCTTCGACAGGGGTATTTTCTACACTCTTCCCTAGTTAAGTGCAATGCACCTTCCCTGTCCACCAGGGTCAGGACAGGTTCCCGTTTTATATGTACAAATTACATTATACTCTTCCTTTCTGGCTTTTATCACACTTTGACATTTTATTTTTATTTCTGTAGTTATTTAATATCTCTCTCTCCTCAGTAGAATGTCAGGATGTGGGTTCACAATATATTATTATTACATAATTTAAGACATGATGTTACACTTGCATTTTAGATAACGTAGGAAACTGAGTGAAGAGCAAACAATTCTATGGACACACTCTTTAAATTCAGTGTTCCTCTAAGAAATAGAAAAGATTGGTAAGTTAACTATCTCTTATATACAGTTTGAAATAAATAAGCTTTTTAAAAAGACCTATTTCAGACTACATCTAATAAAGTTTGTAAAAAAAATATATGTTAACATCTACCATGGATTCAGTTAGACTGGAAAACATTTTTACCCCTAAATATAGACCTATTATGAGGGGATAGACGAGATATAGAAAATATTACAAATTGTGTTCTTGCCTTTCTAATTTTGGAAAGAATAAAATTTATGTTTGGCTGCTTCACAGGATAATTATAATGGAATATATTTTCTCTATTATTTAACCAAAATTTCAAGAGTTGACAACATGATTTCTAAAAGTTTCCACCGAGCTAACACTTCATATTATTCTCTTTGGTGACTGCTTCCCTGTCTTCTTTTCATTGTTATTTTTATTAGCAAACTGAAAACTTGGTAAAATAATGTTGAATGTTTTGGATACTCTTGCTAAGAAAATTATTATCAATCTGAGACTGTCATCAATATCCCTGCTGAGATTTAGACCTTCTGAATATGAATTTCTCCCTCCCAAGCTCCAAGGCTGGAGTAATCCTACACATAGGCTTGTCTGGATGCTAGCAACATTATATCGGAGCCAGTTTACTTCATCAATAATCTCAAGGCTGTATAACACAGAACACAACCCTAGAAAGAGCACAATAAACTGAGTCATAAACGCAATCCTCATTTCTCTTTCTCTTATTTTCAGGCTAGTACATCTTGATCCAAATACCTTCTTGAACTGAAGGCTAAAAAACTATAAAAAGTTTTCTTTTTATCCAAAAGTCCCTGAAAATTCTAAGAGCCTCTATACCAAGTATAGGGTCTATCCTCCATCTATAAATAAGGATTTGAAGGACGTTACTTCAGAGGAATGTTTAAAATTAGTACCCTGTGCTCAAGTATATGCTTGATTTTTATAATACTTATTTTTATTGTCATAAATTATGTGGAAATACTGCCAGAAGTATTCATGCATTAACAATATCACGTGGTGAATGGAGAAAGATTTAACTTCTTCCTACTTCAAAAGTTAGTTCTAAAATGGCTCTTTCTCTAATTGAGCATCTACCTTCAATTCGTCAAAATGCCAGTGATGGTCTTCTCAAAGCCCAGTTCCTAAATTAAAGTGATAAACGTACCTTAAGACCCATCTCTAAAGACATCTTCGTCTCATCAACTTCTGAGCCTCACTTTGGTCTCACCAAAGTCCTGCCTTTTGCTCCTTAATTGGCACTCCTGTGCTAGAAAACAGCATTACTCATCTTTGCCCTATATGACCTTGGGGTTCAATTACTACGATTCCGGTGCCTTAGTAACGCATTGCGCACCAGCTGTCTGTCACATGGGAACCAGAAAGGGCTGTCCTGGAAATTGGCCTCGAAGTTACAAGGCTGCTTGGCAGAGGGTAAACAGCAGCTGGACTGCTCTGACTTCGCACCAGCATCCATGAGGCCAGCTTGCCCTTTGCAGTGTTCTTGGCTCAACTTCTCATTTTATTTATTTATTTTTTTAAACATCTTTATTGGAGTATAATTGCTTTACAATGGTGCGTTAGTTTCTGCTGTATAACAAAGTGAATCAGCTCTACGTCCACCCCTCTAGGTGGTCACGAAGCACTGAGCTGATCTCCCTGTGCTATGCGGCTGCTTCCCACTAGCTATCTATTTTACTTTTGGTAGTGTATATATGTCCGTGCCCCTCTCTCACTTTGTCCCAGCTTACCCTTCCCCCTCCCCATGTCCTCAAGCCCATTCTCTAGTAGGTCTGCGTCTTTATTCCCGTCTTACCCCTAGGTTCTTCGTGACATTTTTTTTTCTTAGATTACATATATATGTGTTAGCATACGATATTTGTCTTTCTCTTTCTGACTTACTTCACTCTGTATGACAGACTCTAGGTCCATCCACCTCACTACAAATAGCTCAGTTTCGTTTCTTTATATGGCTGAGTAATATTCCTTTGTATATATATGTGCCACATCTTCTTTATCCATTCTTCTGTTGATGGACACTTAGTTTGCCTCCGTCTCCTGGCTATTGTAAATAGAGCTGCAATGAACATTTTGGTACATGACTCTTTTTGAATTATGTTTTTCTCAGGGTATATGCCCAGTAGTGGGAT
>NC_041220.1:4107719-4114766 GCF_002837175.3 Physeter macrocephalus
GGGTCAAAAAGGATCTTGCTGTTATTTATGTCATAGAGTGTTCTGCCAATGTTTTCCTCTAAGAATTTGATAGTTTCTGGCCTTACATTTAGGTCTTTAATCCATTTTGAGCTTATTTTTGTGTATGGTGTTAGGGAGTGTTCTAAACTCATACGTTTACATGTACCTTTCCAGTTTTCCCAGCAGTACATTCCTGCCTCCTTTATCAAAGATAAGGTGACCATATGTGCGTGGGTTTATCTCTGGGCTTTCTATCGTGTTCCATTGATCTATATTTCACATTTTAAAAGCTACAGTTAACTTTTTCTATTACGCAGTACATTTAAGATATCAATGACTATATCCTGTCATATTAAAAAAATGACAGAAAGAATGTTTAGAATTCTCTGCCGCTCTCCATGAATGTACAGGGAATGTTTATAAATTCCATTTTCCCTAGCCTTCAACAATTTAAACACCATAATAAAAGACACCTATGAGAATGCTGCCATGGTGTAACTCAGAGGAAGTTACATTTCTCTGCATACAAAAGAGACACAAAAAAAGGCCAAAATGAAATAGATGGGAACCTCAGAGTTGAGAGGCCATATTCAAGAATGAATTCGGAGCCTGGATAATAATTGAGAAGAGAAATTAAGGAATACATGGTGCTAATTTAATATGCTATGTATTTCGTGTTAAGTGCCCTCGCCTTCACTTGCTGTCCATAAGCTTCAGTAAAACATCTATTTCTCATTTATGTCTGATGGGGCAAGTTTTCTCTGAGGGAGTGGCCAGACTGTCAGGGGCTGGATACAGGTGGATTTCACTGTGTGCTCACTTCGTGTGTTCAGGGCTCCCCAGCGTGTCCTCCACATGGTTGTTTATTACTAAAATGTGTTAATCTAGATTATCCTCCCTCTTTATGTCTACCTAAGTGCTATGGACAGAATGTTTACATCCCCTCAAAATTCATACGTTGAAATCTTAACCCCCCACTGTCATGGGATTAGGAGGTGGGGCCTTTGGGAGGTGATTACGTCATGAGGGCAGCGCCCACCTGAATGGGACTAGTGCCCTTATAAAAGACATCCCGAAGAGATCCCTTACTTCTTCTGCCGTGTGAAGTTCCAGCTTGAAGGACCCATCCATGAACCAGAAAGTAGGCTCTCACCAGACATCGAATCTGTTAGCATCTTGATCTTCGACCCCTCAGCCTCTACAACAGTGAGACATGAAGTTTTGTTGCTGTTAAGCCACCCAGCTTATGGTATCTTGTTACAGCAGCCTGAATGGACTAAGGAGCTAAGGTTCTCTCAACAGTGTTTATGGGGCACTGATTTGCAGACCAGGACCAAGAGAAGACTTGTCCGTTTCCTGCACGTCTGTCTCCAGCATTCTAGGGTCAATAGCTCTGGATCGGAGTCAGCAATTTTGTTTTTATAAGCTCCTGGGAGACTCTGAATCTGACTTCGGGTGAAGAATCACTCCTTCATGACTCTACCTTACCTCAGACTTGACTGGACTCACTGTCAGTTTCGCTGCTGGGTTGGCATCTGTGCTCTTTGCTGGAGCGGTCATGTCAGGGGGAGCTACTGAAAAAGGGGGGACGTCAAGGAAATGAGGAACCATCAGATAGTTGAGTCTCTGACAAACTTACCAGTTTCTTTCCCTCTCTTTCTTAAGTTGGCAAAAGTAGAGCCAGTTTGTGTCACAGTAGCCTTTTCCTCATACAATGCAAATCTGAAATATTTTTTCTACTTTATATAAAACATCATGGTCAATCCCCTCCTACGAAATTGCCTAAAATGTATAAAAAAAATTTGTTTACACCCTTACCTGTGCCATTACAACTACTGGACAGGCAATAAATACATGTACTGCGGATCCCTTCTGCTCTCGTTTTTTCTTAACGACTTTAGTTCTGCATATTCTCTCTCCTGCGTCAGAGTGCCTCCCTCTCTCTTGGGTTATGCCTCCGTTGGAGAGGAAGACAATGCAGTATGCCGCTCACATCGTAAGGCAGAAACAAACTCCCTTCATTTTGCAATGCTTCAGCCTGTTGTCCTTTCTGACTGATCTACTTAGAAACCAAGGTTCTTCCGATTTATCTTCTTTCCTCACCTCTCCTTCATTCCTCATCACAACAGAACGGGTCTTGTTCTCCCAGTCAACAATGTGAACTTCCGACTTGGAAGACATATTTTCAAGGCTACGTCTAGGTTCTAATTTGCTCTCTCAGAAGCAACTAATCTAGAAGCTCACTGATTCCTTTGTGGAACTCTCTTGTCTCGGTTTTCGTGATGACGGACTCTCCTTGTTTTCCTCCAGTTATTCCGGTTCCACTTTCTCAGTGTCTTTGGCTGGCTTCTCCTCATCTATGTTTCATCAAATGTCTCAGACCTGGGCCCTCTTCTCTTCATTTTCTTCTCTCTCTCTCTCAGGCTGATCTCATTGGTTTCAATGACTGAAAATTGTGACTAGTCGCTGGTTTCTAATTGAATGGTGCTTGGAAACCTGACTCCTTCTCTGAACTCCAGATCTTTACAGCCAATCCACTTGTACATCAACAGGCATTTGGACTCAATATGTCTACAGCTCTTACTTCCCTCTCTCTACAGCCTTTTTTCTTCCTTAGTCTTCTATATGTCATTAAGTGCTAGGACCAGTTGCTCAAATCCGCCCCCCACCCCAAATCCCTCCTGCTTCCCCCAAAACACTATGCAACTTACTTGATTTTTCTCTTTCATTCACGCCTCCCCACTACTACACACACACAATCAGGGAGACATGTTGATTTTAACTCTAGACATTTCAAGTTTGTTTACTTCTTTCCATGTCCTGCCATCTTAGTTTAAGCTAATAAACTTTATTTATTATTATTTGCAATAGGTTTCTAAATTCTATTTCTGTCTTTCTCTAAGCCATTCTCCACAACCAGAGAAACTATATTTTAAAAGCATAAATCATATCACATCCTTCTCCTGATTAAAACACTATTGCAGGTGAGATAAAATCAACCCCGCTACCTTGGTCTGCAAGGCCTTCTGTGGTCAGAGGCTAACTCGGCCACTCCTTGCAATACCATACTTCTACGTTCAATTGCACCACTTTCCTTTCCATTTTTGAAGGTGCACAGCTCTTTCTTACTTTAGGAAATTTCCTCTTCCTGTTTTTTCTGAATGGAAATGTTGCGATTGGGTTTTGGCACAGCTCAAATTATTACTCCTTAATGAGGTCAATTCCCCACTCCATCCCCGTGTTGTTTATTTTCTTTCTTGTAATTAGCACAGTTTGTATCTTCTGTATCTGTTACTTTACATGTTTATTCTCGCTTGTCATCACTACAGTTTATGTTTCTTGATGAAAGATATTTCATCCATCAAGCTCACTGCCGAATGCCCAATGTTTATCATGTTGCCTTGCTAGTAGTATAACTTAACAAATATTTATTGAATAAACAAAGGAATGGATGAATGAATGGACCAAGGAGGCTCCAGCATCTCTACAGCTTTTCATCAGTGTTCCTGCACTTTTAAATTAGTTATGTATATATAACTAATTCTAGTAGAAAACTAATACAGTTGGAGAGAGAGCTAATCATTTTTCTGTGTATCCATCTGAAGTTTTTCATACCATGCAAGCAAAAACTAATATGCCAGAACTAAAGAACTTTCTAAGATTGTATTTTACACAAAATTAAAAAGTCGAGACAGGGGTTTGCCTTCCTAACTATGAAGGACAGGTACACTGAGCATTATCTATATTAGACACATATTTCATTTTGTATATAACACATTGTATAATATATATCTTTCCCTTTTCTTGCACAAAAGATATCATATTATACACCCTAATTTTTCCCTTGCTTTTTTTGAATTTAATATATTTGGGGTTTTTTCCATAGTATGTAGCTTCCTCATTTTTAAATTAATTACACAATATTTTATTGTATATATGTTCTGTAATTTAAATTATATAACTAGTTTTTTATTGATGAAATATGGAGAGTTTTTTTCATTATAGAAAAGGCTTCAATGAATAGCCCTTTACATAAATCATTTTAAATATACTAGTATAATTCTAGGTGAAGTTCCAAGAAAAATGATTAGATCTAAGATTAATATGTCCTTTTTGATTGTCAAGATCTAATTTTATAATGTAAGTAGAAATTTAAAAAATTTTGCCTATGAACTTTTACATCTCTATGTTTATATATTTCATATTTTATGATAGGGAACTCTGGATATTTAGGGGAGTATTTTAATTTATGCATTTAAAAAGTTCTGGAAATGTGTTTCAAATTTTCTGGTTTTTTTTTGCACTTATTCACAATCCCCAATTGACATTAGGGATAATTCTTTCTTTCTCTGTTATAGCAAGAACAGAAGTCAAAACACATACCAAGTAAAATAAAATGTTATATTAAAATAAAATATTATATTTTCTGTATTAAAATAAAATGTTATATTTTCTGTCAACACTCTTTGTATGAAAAGCAGTAAGTTGAACTTTAAATTGGACATCAGAATCACCTGTTAGGTTTTTAAAGAATATACTTTTTAAATGTCCACAATCAATGATTCTTGTGGTGAGCTTCACCCATTTTCTTTTTCTGTGCCTCAAACATATTCATATTTGAGAACAACTGGTTTTAAAAATATGAGTTTTTGTACTCATTTAAAGTCTGAGTTTCAGTTATTAGGTAATAACTCACCATTAAATTATCTAACATCTTCTCTGCATCATCTGATAAGATCATTCGAGGTCTGGTTGGAACAAATTAGAGCACTTGACAACCATAGAATATATGTCCTGGACCACTATAGCCCTAAGGAACATTGGGCATATTTATCATTATCACAGACAACATGCAAGGTGTAATCCAAAAGTTTGAGTTTCAGAAGTTACATAAACTTTTTTTTTTTCTAATGAATCGTCTCACATCTTTTACATTGTAAATTCAGAGCCCTATTGCTTTGCTAGTGACCAGAATTACTTAATGCTGCTTCCTAAGCTTCTATTTTACATAGAATTAATAAGTCAATACATGGGCTTACTTTATTCACCGAGAAGGACTGATTAGATAGCATAATATGAACAGGGAGTGAGAGATTCCTAAAGTGGGTGTCGAGTTGATAATGAGCAATAAAGCCCCAGAGCAGAGACACAATAATGATTTCTAACAAAGATCAGCAGCAAACCAAAGTTTAAGACAATTTACAGTACAAATGTTTATAAAAAAGCTGTTAAACAAAGAAAAAAGGTCATAAATTTCCAGCTAGCCTAATGATGCATTAACTACTGACCTGTTTCATGAGAATATACTGTGACTTTGGAAAATAGACTTGTACTTAAATGGTTATCTTATATCATCAATGTATATAAAAAATAGTTTCCAAAGTAGGATCAACACTGATAAAAGCTGTCCTATATAACATAATAAAATGCTAACACTAGAAAACAAAGAAAGAGCAACTTCCAAAGCTACTTTATCATTCCCTGAAAAGAAACGTTCAATATCCCACCTGCTCAATCACTAGCTCATATTGCCAAAGGGGTGGACCTAACAGTTTGTTTTGAGTGGTATATCTTACAAGAAGTATAGACACTTGACCCACTCTCAGTGCCTATGACAAGAACATCGACCGTACATCACAGTGATGGGAGTGAGGCTCAGTATACTTTCCTTTATCCCTCTCCTTCATCTTTTCAGTTTATCAATTTGAATGTTGCTAATGTTTACAGATTTACTTTTGAGGTTTAACATCAGAATTCAATGTTGACAACATCTTCTTGGCATTGAATTAGCCAATACATTTCAACAGTTTCAAAATATTACTTCAGCTCTCTTATGTTTCAGATATCATTTTAATATATTTACATTTTGCTGAGTGTAAAACCTCAGCAAAGTACAATAGAAAGTATTAATATAAATTGGATATATGTGTTGAAAAGTAGATTGTATCAATCAGATACAATTGAACATGTTCAAGAAATTTAGCTTTGGGAACAAGTTTTAAATCATAGTAAATCCAGTTTTAATATGTATTTATATTTTCTTGCATGTTTTTACCTTAAGTCAGATTAGTAGGGTTTTTTTTTTTATTATTTTAAATGTGGTAAGAATATTTAACATGAGATATACCCTCTTAATATGTCTTTCAGTGTGTAATACAGTAATGTTAACTAGAGGCACAATGTTTTACAGCAGACCTCTAGAACTTAATCAGCTTATATAACTGAAACTTTATACCTGTTGAAAATAGCAAATCCTATTTCTCCTTCCTCTAGTCCTGGGCTACCACCATTCTGCTCTTGGCTTCTATGTGTTTGACTATTTTAGAAACCTCCTATAAGTGGATCAGGAAATATTTTTTCTTCTGTGGCTGGTTTATTTCACTTAGCATACTATCCTCAGGGTTAATAGAGGTTGTCACATGGGGCAGGATTTCCTTGTTTTCTAAAGCTGTTCCATTGCATGTATACAGCACATTTTCTTTATGAATACATCTGTCAGTAGACATTCAGATTATATCTACATCTAGGCTATTGTGAATAATGCTGCAATGAACATGGGTGTGCAAATATCTCTTAAAGATCCTAATTTCTATTCTTTTGGCTAAATACCTGGAATTAGTATGGCTGGATCTTACTGTATTTCTATTTTCAATTTTTTTAGGAAATTCCATACTGTTTTCCATAGCTGCTGCCTTGTTCTTCATGATCATCAACAATGTACAAAGGTTCTAATTTCTCTACAAACTTGCCAACACTTATCTTTTGTTTTTTCAATAATAGCCATTCTAAGAGGTATGAGGTATTTCCTAGTATTTTTGATTTGCATTTCCCCAGTGATGAGTTATGTTGAGGATCTTTTCATGTATCTGTTGGTCATTTGTTTGTCTTCTTTGAAGAAATGCCTATTCAGTCCCTTTGCCCTTTTTTTTTTTTTTTTTTTTTTTTTCGGTATGCGGGCCTCTCACAGTTGTGGCCTCCCTCCCGTTGTGGAGCACAGGCTCCGGACGCACAGGCTCAGCAGCCATGGCTCACGGGCCCAGCTGCTCC
>NC_041220.1:4114864-4140080 GCF_002837175.3 Physeter macrocephalus
TTTTTTTTTTTTTTTTTTTGTGGTATGCGGGCCTCCCTCTGTTGTGGCCTCTCCCGTTGCGGAGCACAGGCTCCGGACGCGCAGGCTCAGCGGCCATGGCTCACGGGCCCAGCCGCTCCGCGGCATGTGGGATCCTCCCAGACCGGGGCGCGAACCCTGTTCCCCTGCATCGGCAGGCGGACGCGCAACCACTGCGCCACCAGGGAAGCCCCCCTTTTCCCATTTTTAAATCAAGTTATTTGCTTTTAGGCTATTGCATTGAATGGGCTCTTTATATATTTTCGATATTAATAACTTGTCAGATACATGGTTTGTAAAAATTTTCTCCCACTCTGTAGGCTGTTTTTCCACTCTAGTTCTTTCCATCTCTGTGTAGAAACTTTTTAGTTTGATCAACTTCCACTTGTCCCTTTTGCTTTTGCTGTTTGTGCTTTTAGAGTCAGATTCAAGCATGCATTGCCAAGAACAATGTCTTGAAGAACTTCTCCTATGTTTTCTTCTAAGAGTTTTATGGTTTCAAGTCTTATGTTTAAGTCTTTAATCCATTTTGGCTTAATTTTTGTGTAGATGCATGATAAGGGTCCAATTTCATTCTTTTGCTTGTGGATGTCCAGTTTTCCCAGCACCATTTATTGAAGAGACTATCTTTTTCCCATTGTGTATTCTTGACACCCTTGTTGATGATCAATTGACCATATAGCTGTCGGTTTAGTTTGGGGCAGTCTTCTGTTTCATTGACTTGTATGTCTGTTTTTATGCCAGTACTGTACTGCTTTAATTACTGTAGCTTTACAATATCTTTTGAATCAAGAAGTGTGATTCCCCCCAGGTTTGTTTTCCTTTCTCAGGATTGCTTTGGCTGTTCAGAGTTCTTTGTGATTCTATTTAAATTTTAGGATTGTGTTTTCTATTTCTGTAAAAAATGCCATTGGAATTGTGATAGGCATTGCATTGATTCTTATTGCTTTGTGTAATATAAACTTTTCACAATATTAAGTTTTCCAGTCCATGAATATGGAATTTTTTTCCATTTTTGTGTCTTCTTTAATTTCTTTCATCATTGTTTTGTAGTTTTCATTGTATAAGTTTCACTTCCATAATTATGTGTATTCCTAAGGATTTTATACTTTTTCATGCTGTTTAAATGGGATTAGTTTCTTAATTTTCTTTTTGAATAGTCTGTTATTAGTGTATAGAAATGCAACTGATTTTTGCATGTCGATTTTGTATTCTGTACCTTACTGAGTTGATTTATTGGTTCTAACAGTTTTTTTTGTGGAGTTTTAGGGTTTTCTACGTATAAGACCATGCCATCTGCAATTATAGATAACTTTACTTCATCTTTTCTGATTTAGATACGTTCTATTTATTTTTCTTATATAATTTGTCCATTTTTGCTTTTCCTAGGAGTTCCAGTAGTATTTTGAATAGATGTAGCAAGAGTAGGTATCCTGAAAAGCTCAGGCTTCAATGGTGAAGTCTATGAAACAGTTAAAGAGGAATTCACAATAATCCTTCTCAATCTCTTCCAAAAAACTAAAGAGCAGGGAACATTTCCAAACTTGTTTTATGAGAACAGCATTAACCTGATACCAAAGTAGGATGAAGATGCTGTAGAGAAAAAACCAAAACCAAACAACAGCACAGGCCCCTATTCCTGATGATTATAGATGGAAAAATCTTCAACAAAATACTAGCAAACTGAATTGAGCAGCACGTTAAAAGGATCATATACCTTGACCAAGTGGGATTTACCTGTGGGGTGCAAGAATGTTTCAACATGTGAAAATCAATTAATATGATACTCTGCATTAACAGAATGAAGGAAAAAACCCACATGATCATCTCAATAGATGCAGAAAAAGTATTTGACAAAATTCCATACATTTTCATAATAAACACTGTAAGCAAAATAGAAAAGGAAGGAAATTACCTCAACACAATAAAAACCAGCTAACATCATACCCATCAGTGAAACATTGAAGGGTTTTTCTTTAAGATTAGTGAGATTTTAATTTCTATTAGTATAACCATAAGACATAAGAGCTGAGTGAGACCTTGCACAACATATAATGAAATCTTCTGATATGGTATTTTGTATACTTGATCTAAAATTAAATGCAACTCGTAAATAAAATATACTCTTAATTTTTCACAAGAATAATTTGTCTCTTTTCTTTGTCATCTATTTATCTTTTCTCAACTTTAACTTAGCTTAAAAAAACCAACTACTTTCTACACACACACAAAAGTAATTTTAAATATCAGTATGGTGAATAGCATGCAATTTATTTGCTATGCTTAAGTCAATTCTGTGGACGTTTTGGAATCACTGTGAATAAAAGCTACATGCATGCTGTGTATTTAGTAAACTTTTAAAAATGAGCTTTTTGCTAAACACCTTGGAAAAATGTAATAATGTAAAAATGCAACTAGTCTTCACTTTTAAGGATAGTGCAGTACCAGAAAGAAAAAAAGTGAAGAAAAATTACACTTCTCCAACAAATTTATCCAATGAACAGTTACCCACTAAGTGTTTAAGCATAACTACTATATAAGATAATAATTGAGGTCAAGAAAATGCCTAAGATACTTATTAGCAAAGATAATAATAACAAGGAGTTTTCTTAGTCTTTTACAACTTATAAAGTACATTCCTCTGTATCATTCATTTTGAATTGTTACATATCTTGAAAACGTCAATTTCTGTTTTTTTTTTTTTTTTTTTGGCTGGCGACAGGAAAGGCACATGTGCTAGGAGGTGCAGATTTTATTTCCAATCTTGACTCTGCCACTTGGTGGTGGGATTGGCAGAGTGTAACTTTTCTATGAGCCTCAATTAATTTGACCCTTAACATAAATTATTTATACATATTATCTATTATATTAACGGATGACCTCCTTCATCCTTTCCAGTATAATGTCTTGAGCTGTTAAAAAGTAATTATATGGTTTTATGATAAATGGCTATTTATCTCTTGGTGACATCCTTTAGTCATCTAAATTGTTCACCAGAATTTTTACATCTTATAGAGCGAAGGTTGACAAGCTCTTTCTGCAAAGGGCCAGATAGTAAATATTTTCTGCCTTTTGGGCCAGACAGTCTCTCTTGTAACTACCAGCTCTGCTCTTACCCCAGGAAAGCAGACACAGACAATACATAAACAAAGGGGTGTGGTTTTGTGCCAATAAAATGCTATTTACCAAAACAGGCAGCAGCTACAGGTTGCCCTCCATGTTCTGGAGGGTGAAGGTAAAAATAATAGAAGACAATGGTAAAGAAGACTGTTCAGAAGTGAGGTATGAATGAGTGACAGGGGGAATATTCCTGATAAATAAAACCAGACTTCAGATAATATTGTACAGTGTCGCTAAATTTTGTGGACTTAATAAAATTATTTACTAAAATTTGCAAAGTATAGAGAGAAATGATAGGTTTCCTATTCAAATATTATGATTAATTTTTATATTACATACGTTAAAGTTGAGTTAGTGTAGAGAAATTTTAAGGTATCTCATTTTTCTCCTTCAAATATATGTACAAACATTGCATATATATAAACATTATGTATATATATTTATATATATATATATAGGGAGAGAGGGAGATTAGAGAAAGTGGAGGAATTGCAATATGCATAACTTTGTGCCAATTTTGTACTTCACTTGACAATAAAAATTATTACTTTTACAAATGCACAATTTTCAGGGTTTTGTTTTTTGCTTTGTATTTCATTAATAGGTAAAATTGTGTTCATAAGCATAAATAAAATATGATCATCTGAATCAAATTAAAGTAGTATTTAAAGATTAAACATATTTATTTTTAAAAACTGTTGATGCACCTTAACATCAACAATTCAAGTTACATTTGGTTAATTATAAATTATTTCTTTTTTTATGATTAACTTTTCTTCACCATTTGTTATTAGGTTTTTTGTATGCATACTCTTTTCAGTATTTTCCAAGTCTGTACAGGTTGCAACCAATAAAACTTTATTATACATATTCTTAGTCCATTAAAAATTGGTACTTGTAATATTTGTAAAGTTGTATAGTTTTGTACTTGGTGCTTGGGTATAAAAAGAAAATAAATTTAAAATCTCTTGTATTTTGTGTCCTCCCCTGTTGCAATGTACTGTGTTTTCCAGTGGAAAACTTTTGCAGAATACATGGGATAAAGAACAAAGAGCAATTACAATTGTTATACATTTTTGACAACTGATTTAACATAACGTTTTATGAAATAAACACATTCAAAACTTGATGAGTACTATGTTGTCATTTTCAATAAAACAATTTTCATAGCTTGAGTTTTCTTTAAATAGACTTTATATTTTAGAGAAGTTTAAGTTCACGGGAAAATTGAACAGGAAGTCCAGAGGTTTCCCTAACCCCACACATGTATCGAATATATCATTCCAGATTGTCAACCTGCCCCCACAGAGTGGTACGTTTGTTATAACTGATGTACCTAGATTTACACATCATTATCATCCAGGGACCATGGTTTACGTTAGGGTTCACTCTAAGTGTTGTATGTTCTATGAGTTTGGACAAATTTTTAATGACATGTATCCATCATCACAATGTCATAGAGTGGTTTCACCAAACTAAAAATCCTCTGTGCTTCTCCAGTTCATTTGACCCTCACCTCATCTACTGTCAACTGGATACTAACAACTGATTTTTTTTTAAACTGTCTCCATAGTTTTACATTTTCTAGAACATTGTATAGTTGGAATCATACAGTATGTAGTTTTTCAGTTGGCTTCTTTCACTTAGCAGTATGTATTGAAGTATCCTCCATGACTTTTTCATGACTGAACTGTGAAAGATGTCATGGGTGGAACTATTTAAAATAGAGCCAAAACATCTGTTCCAGAGGATCTGCCTTCTGTTTTCAGTGCCTTTGAACTGGTACATTCCAAGAAGTCAGCAAAGAAACAAGAATAATTTGCTGAAAGGTCTGATAAAAGTGAGCTATTAACTAGGGACCACTTCACCTGATCAATCAATGAAGTACAAATCTAGTTTTACCTCATCTTTTACCAGTGAACACCTCACCTGACTGATTATCTCATCATGCACCCATGAATTTTTCTTAAAAACAGCTTAGCTCATCTTCCTCTCTTTTTCCCATAAAAACATTGAACCCCTATCCTGTAATCAGGACACTGTTTAGGTTTCTACCTAAGTCTGTGTACCCCAAATTTCAGTTTGTTAATCCCAAGTAAACACTTGGACTAGACTCTCGTATTTTTGGGCGATTCTCATTTCTTTTTATCACCAAATAATATTCCATTGTCGGGATGTACAACAGTTTCTTTTATCCATTCACCTGCCGAAGGACATCTCGACTGCTTTCAAGTTTTTAAAATTACGGATAAAGCTGCTGTAAACATCCCTGGTCAGGATTTTATGTGAACATATTTTCAGCTCCTTGGGGTGAATACCAGCCAGTGCCGTGGTTGGATTGTATGGTAAGAGTTTGTTTAGTTTTGTAAAAAACTGCCTAATAGTCTTCCAAATTGTCTGTACGATTTTGCATTCGCATCAACAGTGAATGAGAGTTCCTGTTGCTCCACATGGTCGTCAGCATTTGGTGTTGTCGGTGTCCTGGCTGATGGCCATTCTAATAGGTGTGTAGTCATATCTCATTGTTTTAATTTTCATTTTCCTGACGTTAACCTCATATGTGTTAATATGATGTGGAACGTATTTTCATATGCTTGCTTGCCATCTGTGCATCTTTTTTGATGAGGAGTCTGTTAAGGTCTTTTTCCCATTTTTAAATGTGGTTGTTTATTTTATTATTGAGTTTTAACAGTTCTTTGTCTATTTTGGATAACAGTCCTTTATGAGATATGTCTTTTTTCAAATATTTTCTCCCAGTTTGTGACTTATCTTTTCATTCTCTTATCAGTCTCTTTCACAGAACAGAAATTTTAATGCTACTGGAATCCAGTTTATCCGTTCTGTCTTTCATGGATTCTGACTTTGGGTTTGCATCTAGAACGTTATCAACAAGCCCAGTCATCTAGATTTTCTCTTATGGTATCTTGAAGTTTTACAGTTTTATGTTTTACATTTAGGCCTATAATCTATTTTGAGGTAATTTTCTGTGAACTAGGTAAGATTGGTGTCTAGAATTATTTATTTATTTATTTGCATAAATCCCTGCTTTTTATTATGCCTTGTAATTTTTTTTCGATAGCTGGACATGATGTACTGAGTGAAAGAAACTGCTGTAAACAGACTTTTAGTAGTATGTTGGTGAGGTATGGGGACCTGGGAAGCATCCTATGATTTGTCTATGATTAGGTCCTATGATTAGGTCTCAGCCTGGATTATGCGTTTCAATTGGGCAGGATGGCTAAAGTGGGCTGGTATTTCCTTCTCCCACGTGGAAGGCTACAATTGGCTAGAGTTGAATATATCCCTTCCCCGGGTCAATTAAGTTCTGATAAAACCCCAACAGGTTAAGCTCCAACTAGTTTCTCTGAAGGCAGAGCTTGTTAAGAACAGAATGCTCTAGCACGTTTCAAAATGCCTTTTTACTGTCCTCCTGCAGGAGGCATGAGGGAACTTTTTTTTAATATTCACTGTGAGAACAGGGTCAAGCTCCTGGAAGAAAAAATGTGTGGGCCTCCCTATGACTAGGTCTCCCTGGAGTTTTGACTCAGTTTTGTCCACACTGAGCCTTCAGCCATTTGTTAATTACAGTTCCGGTTTCCTTACACTGGCAATGGGTCCCTCAGCAGTTTCCGTTTGTGGGTTTCTACTCAGCTAAGTTGTGATTCTCATTATTTGCCTCTTGGGCTCTCCAATTTTGCATGGTGTGGTGTTAGAGTCTGAATGTTTGTGCCCCCAAACTCATGTGTTGAAAGTCTAATGCCCAGGGTAATGATGTAGAAAGTAGGACTTTGGGAGGTGATTAGGTTATGAGGACCCTCAAGAATGGGATCAATGCCCTTATAAAAGGCCCAAGAGAGATCCCTGTCCCCTTCCACCTTTTAGGACACAGAGAGAAGTCAGCAGTTGTAACTGGGTCCTTCACCAGAACCCAACCACACTGGCACTCTGATCTTGGACTTTCAGGCTCCAGAACGGTGAGGAATAAGCTTCTGTCATTTGTAAGCCACTCAGTCTATGGCATTTGTTATAGCAGTCGGAATGGACTGAGATAAGCACTCTGCCCTGGGACCGACCTTCTACTGTGGACCCAAGAAGAACTGGTACTTTTTCAGTTCAGTTTTTCACTTGGTGTTGGGACAAAGTGGTGATATCCAGATTTTGTAATTGTTGGGCTGGAAGTTTGACTTGATTTTTTAAACAATAAATTTTTTCCTTAAAAATATCTTGTTGGAATAACCATAAACTGTAAGTAAATTTAATCTATACTATTTGCCTTCATTTCACATGCAATCATCTCTATAACCTATAAAACATGCACTAAATTTCTGGCTAAGGAAATTGCTTTTAATTCTTTCTTAAGGATGTAAGAAATTCTGTGCTTAATACCAAGAGAATTTTTCTACTTATTGCAATCAATTATTTCAGTTTTAGTTAGCACAATGATGAATTAAAATCTCTAATTAGTACAGACTTTTAAAATTTTAATTCCCACGAAGTGCCGTTAAATATAAATTGTTCAGACATTTAAACATCAGTCATATAAATCACATTAAAGATGCTACTTAGTCCCTGACTTATTTTAAACAGCATTACATCTTATTAACATTCCAGTCATCTACTCTTAATATTAATTATTATGGATATTTGTGAGATACCATGTCAACTTAAAGTCATTAAGGGATGAATGGCACATGACTGTCTTGCGCCAAATGTTTCTCTGGTTGTATATATTGCAAGTCTTGTATGGAAAGATAAAATATAGAATTTGACAGCCAGCCACCTAAAATTAATTGAATATTTAGAAGAAAACATTTTATTTAGAATTTAGTATCCAAAGAAAAGTATGGTATGGCTTCAGTGATAATATGGAAAGATGTATCATGTAATTACAGGAACATTTTTACTTCATAGTTTCAAGGATTATCTGTATTACTTAGAAGATATATTCACTATGATTTATTACATGATGGTACAGATTACATTTAACAAGGCAATACAATCAAACAATTCACCACTAAGGTGACCTTCACATCCACAGGGTTGCTAAACAAGTTCTTTTTGGCAAATGAGTGTTTGGGGACCTTATTTGTTCTAATAGAATCATTTATATTTGTATAATAAATTTGAAAATGACACAAAATGCTTTTTTCCAATAAACCATAATATATTTAAAAAATTGAAATATTAAAAGTCGGCTATACTCTATTCCAACTACATTAGTGGCCGTGCTGTTCTTTGAATGATTCCTTGATATTATCACATTGGATAAGCTAAGAGGATTGTTTCTGAATATATCAGTAAAGCTTACTCAATTTTGTTTCTTTATATACGGCTTCTCCCCACTTTTTGCTTTTCTATATATTTGTATCCAAAGGAAGAAATGCAGTTAAAGCATTTCATTAAAATACAGGCAAAAGCTCAATTATTTTTTCCAGTTTATGCATTTGTACCTGATATTCCTCCCTCATGGAATGTCTTTTCCATTCCTCTCTCCCTAATACTAGTTCTCTTTCACACTGGGTTATCTCTGGCTACGGCGGCAAACATTAGGTTTGCTCTGCAGGACTGCAACAATTTTTGTCTGCCTTATTAACCTTGGCCTTATATTTTTACCTTTTCCAGCACATAGTGAGCTTTCAAATAGGTATTGATGGAATTAATTGAACTATTTCAGAATGTACCGGCTTCTGAATAGATTATAAACCTTGTAAAGATGGGTACAGGTTTAATACTGTTTTTACAGCCCTCATAACACTCCTAATTCCTAATTCCACTGCCTGCTTTTCAGTCCTCTGCAGTAATCTTTTTACTTCTCTGCAGTATTTGACAATTTAAACAATACTGTAATCTTGTATTTTTTAATCCCCTGGATTTGACCATATCATTTTCTAGGCAATTTTGTTCATGTTTCTCCAGAAATATCTTAGGTTTGGGTACTCTCAATTTTTAAATTTCTGCCTTGCTTTGTTTTCTTTCTCTATGTTTTTTCCTGGCCAATCTTACTTGCCTCCATTACTTAAATTATTAGCTATTCCCTGACAAGAATAATAATGAGTAACTTTTATTACATGCTTTCCAGGTTCTAGAAACTTAATTTGCATTCTTTCACCAGACCCAGTGACATAGATTCTCTTATTGTTCCCATATCACAAATAAGGAAAATGAGAGATTACATCACATGCTTATGGTGATTCAGTTAATTGTGTCGGAGTCAGTTTACAAATACAGGTTGCAGACCAGATTCTGAGCGTCTAACTATTACCCTGTATTACATTACTCTCTAATTATTTTAGACTGTATCTTTCCAATGCTCAGATTTCTCTTGACCCACATCCCAACCGTCTATTAAGTATATCTATTTGAAGTGCTTTACAGAGAAACCAAGTTCTACTCTTGAACATGAACATCTCTTACAGTTTCTCTATGTTTCCTGCTCATTTAATGATGCCTCAACCATTCAGCTGTCTAAGCTAGAAACCTCACAAGTGTCTTTATTAAGCTTTCTCACCCTCTGCAGGTAGCGGTCCTTGAATACTTTCAGTTCAACTGCAGAAATATCCTTGACATGACTTCCTACCCTTAATCCAAACCATCATTGTTCCTTTCTTAACTACACTATTGGAATAGTTTTATCCTCAAATTCAACCTCAGTGATGTTGGTAGAGTTATTTCTGTGAAAATATAGATTTGAATTTATCTTTTATTTAAAACCTTCCTTGCTCCCCTTATGTACATAATAAACTCCAACATTTTAATGGAAATATTCATAGCTCCAGTCTCTCTTTTAGACTTGCTTCTTGTAGCTTTCTCCCCGGCTCCACTTCCAAGAACCCTATATTCTAGACCCCAAAGATTTCTAACACTGTAATGAGTTGGTCATGATCTTTGTTCCTCTGGGCCTTTGCTCATGCTGTTCTCTGTCTGAAATATTATTTCCTTCCTTTCAACCCAGTGGAATTCATTTTTCCTTCAAGGCATAGCTCAAATTATATCTTCTTTCTAAGGTCTTTCTGCTACCAACTCCAACTCCTCTACCTTGGACAGAATCCATTACTACTTCCTTAGGGCTCCAAATCTCTTTGTACTCATCCTGACTGTAGAAATTATTGCAATATATTTTATTGTTTCTTGTGCTTTGCAGCATGGCTGTATTCTCCCTTGACATTAAAAAAACTGGCAGTAATCAGTTTTCTCTTTTAATCCTGAATATGAATACAAAAAGTCAATATGAGGTAAGGAACAAAAATGTTTTCTATATATTGCACATAAAAATGTATGAAATATATATGTTTTCCTTTGGATTTTATTTCCTTCTGTTATGCTTATTAAGTTTAGCAAATTTGGAAATATTATTATATTGGTAACAGGACACAAAGAATTAGAATTAAAGTCATATAAACATTTATCTAACTTTATATGTATCTCTGAATGTTTGTATTTGGCCATTTGTTAATAATAACTAAAGACATAAGGTTTAATTTGTTGGAGTTTTCTAACCATACTTATACAAATAAAAATAATTGTATGGTTCCCATAGAGTCTGTGATATGAACAATTCTGTATCTGTTCCCTTTACAATTTTTCTTTGAGCGGTAGATATGTCAGTTTGATTAATAATTGTTACTAAAAGTTCTTTGCTTTAGATTTAAAATTTATTTACTGACTATTATTAACAGCTTTACTAAGTACAGCTGCAAGAAGAAGTTTGACATAATTTAAGCATAAGGGCTTTGAGATGAGATAGACCTGGGATATAATTTCAGCTCTACTATTTATTAGTTGTTAGATTAAAGGCATGTATGCAACACCTCTGAATCTCAGCTTTGTCTTCTGTAATATAGGGTAAGAATGGCTTTTTGGAAACCTGTTTTGAGTATTAAAAATGGTATACATAAAGGTCCTAAGCTAAGGCAGTAGACTCTCCATAATTGGTGGTTGTTAATATTGTTACTCATATTACTATAGTGAATAGATCCTTCCTGCAGTGTTTCTAAAAAGTTTTTTTGTTATCTTCAATATCCTCATGAATTCTCCTGTGTCATGATTTAGGGGAGGGCTGTCTTCAGCATTTGATTGAATGATGTCTGATGTGTCAAAATGGAAGTTACATGATGAACGTGGGTGTGGAACTCTCTGCCACACGGTTGATTTGTGGGTTCCCTCTGAATCATCAGAGCAGCCTTACTAGCCAACGTGGAGGTTGAGTCACCTCCCTCTTCTGATTCTCAGTTGACAAGAGATTGAACATTGGAATGACAACACCTAACTTCTTTTTCTTTGCCGTTCTAAAAATTTTATTGGAGTGTAGCTGATTTACAATATTGTGTTAGTTTCAGGTGTATAGCAAGGTGATTCAGTTACACATATACATATATTCATTCTTTTTCAGATTTTTTTCCCATATAGGTTATTACAGAATATTGAGTAGAGTTCCCTGTGCTATACAGTAGGTCCTTGTTGTTTATCTATTTCATATAAATATCTATATAATTTAGTGGCTATTGCTTAATTCTAGTCCACTACCTTAAAATAGGCTTCAGAATATCCTTAAAATACTTGTGTCAAATATTTTTTACATATTAATGAACTTCATCTTAATTACATGTTTTTAGGGAAAAAAATGAAGTGACTCTTCTTTATAAGTTCTCATGCCTGTAAAGGGATTGTGCTTCTGATTCTTAATGTTTGGGGTAATTGCCTAATAATACAAAAGCGCGTGCGGCTATATCCCATAACACACTAGAACAAAAGGAAATAGTTAAGGCTCCCATTTCATTGTTAAAGTTACATATAAAAAAGTGAAAGGTGGGGCTAGAGGGAGTCATTTGAGATGGGATTAGCACTGGAACAAAGAATCACTGTGGGAGAATTTGGATGCAGTGGTGAGAATAATCCGGTAGGTTTACTCACATTTGGGTTACTGTTTCCTTATGTGCACCTTTCTATTCCAGCAGTTCTACTTATATTTTAGAGGCTTAGAGGTTGAGTTACACTCCAGAGAGCCTTGGTATTCCGCTGATTTTTTTTTTTTCAGGAGAAATTCTTGTCTATTTTTTCAAGACTTTTCAATGATCTCAGTAATAGAAATGGAGAATGCCTAACCCAAAAGGTTGGTTTTGCTACTAATCTTTCCTCCTCTCCCTGCCAACCCCTTTCCACTCCTGCATGCCCCCTTTTCTCCACATCAGCATGTTAACCTTCCTATTTATTTTGTTTAAGCTAATTTCTTTTTTAAAATTGAACTAGAGTTGATTTACAATGTTGTGTTGGTATTCCACTGATTTTTAATTATACATAGGAATAACTCAACAAATATGCATCAGACAAATAGCAGATAGTGTCAATATTATGGGGAAAAATATAGCAAAGCAGGAAGATACAATTCCCTGGTTAGTTTTGAGGCAATTTCTAATAGGGTAATCAGAGAAGACTTAATAATAAGGTGGCATTGAAGAAAGGTCTGAGGAAATGAGGGAGAAAGCCATGTGGGTACTGGAGGAAGCTCTGTAAGTAGAGAGAAAACATGGGCAAAGATCCTGAGGTGGTGTGTTCAAGGGAAACCAGGAACTCAGAGTAATGGGGAGAGAATTAGGAGATAAAGTGAGGTCAGGTCATGAGGTATTTGTGGAAATGAAAAGTATATTAGAATTTCCTCTGCATGAGCCAGAAAACGTTAGAAGAATTTGAGCAGAGGAATGCCATATCCTGGTGTTTATGTTGAGGGTGTACTGTAGGAGAGGCAAGGACAGACACAGAGACTATGATTAGGTAGAAGTTTTTGCAGTAAGTCAACTGAGAAATGATAATGGGTTTCTCGTGTCATTGGGGAGGTGAAAACAGGTAGTTACACACTGGATATATTTGATGATGCAAGAGAAAGAAGGTATAGGTCAGAAATTTCAGGATTCAGGGTACAAGTAGAAAGTTAGCTTACCTATGAGCAAAGACAATTGATCTCTGGGTAGAGACACAGGTGAGTTGGTGAGTGTGATGCTGAAAGCTTGTGAAAGTTCTCTCCCAACTACTTACATTTCTTTCAGTGAAAAAGGAAAGAGAGACACTGAAAGTGAGAAAATGGATGGAGATTTTAGAGCCTAGAAGAGAGGAGAAGTTGTAAAATAATCTGGGAGAGGAAATGGAGTGTCTGGGGGGATAAAGGGACTTAGGAAAGTAGTACAATTACCAGATAGTAAGTAGGGACCACTTGAGGTTACTGGCTTTGATTTTAAAATCAGATCTTTTGTCCATAGGTGTGTGTCTTTCTCTATCCATAATCTTCTGAGTAGATGAGGTACAAAATATGAATTGCCTTGGATTTCAGTAGGATTAGAATTTTGTCCTGTGAACAGAACAAGTGCGTATAGCAAAGAGGGCAGGAGACTTGAGGGTCTGTTCAGGGAGTGATTTTTAGAGATGGGCCATGTAATCCACCCTGGATAGGAGGGAACTGAGGACGTGAAGATCAGTTGAGGGTTAGTGAAAAGATATCTTGGTGTAATTGAAGCACTTTCGTGTAAGGGTACCAGAGAGCATCACATGCAGAGAGTTAAGATGCTTGAAACTGAGATTGTGTACGGTATGGTCATTTGTCACTACAGGTCAGACATAAGATTGAAGGAAGGAGAAGAAGAGGTTAAAATGGGGTAGAAGTTCATCGAAAGAGAGGAGATTCAGATAGAAGTAGGTGGATATTGAAATCAATATACTATATCATTTTGTAATAGAAGAGACTAGTGTAAGAGAGAATTTCATTAATTCATAAACTAAAATCACCGAGAAATGACTTTGGTTTAGACATCTGTAGATTACTGCAACAAGTCTGAGTTGATAACATCTGACCAAATGAAATTTAAAGACAGAGCTCTTAATCTCTCTCTTAGCAACAAACCATTGCATTCTTTGCTAGTTTTCATAGTACTTTGCTCTCTTTATAATATATTATCTTCTACTCCTTTTTTTCCATAGAGATGACCTTTATGATGCGAATGATTTACTTTTAGGTACTCTTCTTTTCCCAGAGTGAGGCTGCCCCCTGATGTGACCCCCAGAAACACTGTGGAAATTCTTGTAGCTGCCCCAGTCTTACTTTAATGCTACTTGTGCTTACTTTTCTGGGATCCACTGGAGCAATATTGTTCCCAGGACATTGATAGTTTTGTATTCAAGTCTTATAAACGAAGAGACAAAACTGGGTTATATAATCAAATACACCTGGGGAAACATCAGTAAAATCGGTCTTAACCTCTCAGAGCCTTTAATAAATTGATGGGCTTTGTGAGCCTCTAAGACAGCTCTAATAAACTCTGTTTCTCCAACATTTCATGTCATCTTGGGGAATCAGTGTTCCTCAGAGCTAATATTTTCGTATATTCTGAACTGAAGCTGTGTAAACTTCATTTACCCTGTGACTTAGCTTATGAATGAATGAATAATCATAAGAGCCAACACTTAAAATAACTTTTTTTGTGGAAAGCAGACACTCTTTAATGTTCTTATATGTATATTAGCCTATTCAGTCCTCAATACAAGCCCGAAATGTGGGTGTTATTATTGATGTCTGTATTTTATTTTATTTTATTATTTTATTTTATTTCTTAATTGTTTTAATTGCCGTTTCAATGACAGAGTCTTTAATGCACGTTTCCATCATAGAAAACCCATTTTTATATCCATCATCACAAAGTCTAGGCCTGCACTGTCCAATATGGTAGCCACTAGCCACTGATCTCTGTATTTTAGATGAATAAACTGAGGCACAGGGAAATTAAGTAACTACCCGTGCTCACACAGCTGGTAAGTGGTAGAACCAGGATTCTGATACTGGCAGTTTGGCTTCAGGATATGTATTCAGCCCGTTAACAATAAAAGGAAATTTAGGAAATTTCAACTATCGACGAGTGAGGATACAAAATGATGATCAGAAAACCAAAGATTAGTTAGAGCAACAGTATATGTATTTCTTAAGGTATGTGAAACAACCATAAAAGAACCAGTATGACAGCAACTTTTGTTTGGACTGATAAAATACAGACAGACCATTTGAAAATCTCTGCCTAATACACTTTGGTATGCAGAGCAAAAAGCCCAAAGACCTGATTGAAAAAGATTTCTGTAATGGTTCAATCCCATGTATGTGGAAATAGCCCACAAATAGTAATGACAATGCAGAGCATTGGGTAAGACTTTGTTTATTTTTTAATGTTAAATTCCATGGAGATTGCAAACTCTATACAGTCGGATATGAACTTACAGCATGTGTACGTGCGCATGTGTGTGTGTTTGTACATATTTGTGTGTTTGTTATTTTGGTGTGTTTTTAATACCTTGTTGGATTATTGTATATTGTTATGTTGGCTGGGTTTGAAAAAACAGCCCTAAGTATTTAATCTTTGGGGGACTGATTGATTTTAATTATATTTGGTCGTAGTCAGACAAGCAAAGATGTATTGTTTTAGAACAGGCTCACAATAAATGTCAACTAGTAGCTATGAAACTGAAGGTTCATAGACCCTACCACAAGTGCTCTAAAGCTAAAAGCAAAGTTGTTTGTACATAAATAAATTTGCTAAATTGTTTGCTCATATGGACATTTTTCTATGGAAGATTCTATATCATTCATTATATAACAGATCCTTTACTCCTCAGGCCTCCTGAGGGAGTAAGATTATTTCTTTCCAAAAGTGCGTGTGTGCATGAATATGTGTGTGTGTTTATGCGTGTGTGTTTATGTGTGTGTGTTTATGTGTGTGTGATATCTGGTTTTGACACATCACGGCCGCCTAGGGTTTGAAATATGGCGTTATGGATGAAAGTAGACGTTTCGATTGAGTGTCCCCTTGTCTTTGGATACATTCCACTGTCTCCAGTTTATCCTGGACAGTGTGACTCGAGGGAGTTTGAAATTGACTTTGCTATGTAAATTACAGGCGGTGGCATTTCTGTTGAACTGCTTCAAATATAATTGAGGAGGAACTGGCTACAGTTAGAATCTAACTGCTCACCAACTTCTTATTTGGATCTTAAGTATAAACTTCCTTTTTTTTTTTTGGTAAGTAATTAAATAGCATAGGGAAAAGAAGTGCTGAAGCTAAAAGGGATCTGAGGAAGCTGAATTCTTCCCACCTTTTGTTGGAAAAACACTCTAAAGAAAAAATATGCATTTAATGTTTTTTAATAATACATTATTTGGTTTCAGATCAAACCATGAGAGACAAATGAATGGAACTTGTGTTTAACATTAAGTTTCCCCTGAATAACTGTTAGTATCAATTACACAGCTATTGTGCACACCAGTGATTTTCTTATTTCTCTGCTCAAGTGGGAAGTGCATTTAGTATTGATGAAATGCTATCGTCTGAGCTTTTCCCATTATTTGGATTATAATTTCAGTACTTTTTTGGTATGAAGAAAACAACACTAAAACTACTAAATAACTGCTCTCTTTGAACATGTTAATACCTGTTTATAATTATTTGGCAACTAATTTTAAAAGTATGTTGACTAATGTATTAAAGATCTCAAAGTCTTAGTTTAGTCCATATAGCTCACTTGTTTTCAATTCATTTATTTGTAAAATTAAAAATGTACTGCATTATTTATTTTATAAGTATTATCAATGATAAGGGTAAAGCAATTCCACTGCGAGTACTTTTTAACAGAATTATTGCACAAGGGTTAAGTGTAAGTATTGACTAAATTTGCACCTGTTTTATAGTGGAATGTGCAGAAAATATTTACTGGAATTTTCAGTGCTTGTTAGTGCAAGGTCTGTAAGATTTGTTTAGTTTTCTTTTAAAAAGCTTCATAAACCTCATATGTTTGCAAATTTTATTTCCTTCCACTCTGTATCTGACCTACTACTGGCTTCTTTATAAGTGTCCTTTGCTATATCCAGTTATAGAAATTTAGGACACTTTTATCCAATTTGCATAGTACTTGTATAAATAATTCTCTTTCCATTTATTTAGTATTACTGAAAAATCCCTTTTTCTTGGTATATATTTAATGTTACTATTCATTTAAAGTTTTGTTCCAGAGGTTTTGTGCATTATCACTCAGCCCCTTATATGATTATTTTAAAATATTGTTGAAATTTAAATTTGTCCGATGGCTCTATATCTGATTTTAAAATGGTCTATTTTGGAGAAGTTAATGTAATGTAGATTTATCTTATATATGTTTGGAAACATACATACATATATGTGTTAATAATCAGAATAGAATTAGTATAAATGAATAAAAATTTCTTACTTGTCCTTCTAGGTGAACAATGAAATTGCACATGAAATGCAATAAATTATCCAATGATACTGCATGAATGGAGAGTGAATTATAGGAAAAACAAACCAAGTAAAGGGATGAGTAACAGCAGGACCTCTTTGACATCATAAAGCTCGGGTTTTAACTTCTGTTCTCTGATCCCTAGAAGACTGTGGATACAACTTTATTTCAACACAGGGAGATAAGCTCGGTGCTTTGTGACCACCTAGAGGGGTGGGATAGGGAGGGTGGGAGGGAGACGCAAGAGGGAGGAGATATGGGGATATATGTATACATAAAGCTGATTCACTTTTTTATAAAGCAGAAACTAACACACCATTGTAAAGCAATTATACTCCAATAAAGATGTTAAAAAAGAAAATTCTGGGAGGGTCTGGCCCAGACATTGTCAATCACCAAAAAAAAAAAAGAAGTATATTTCAATATATGATTTCCTTTATAGTATTATTTACTTTTTGGAGTACTTAAAAAATAATTATTATGACAAACATTTCACTAAACTTCCAAATGTGTCCATGTCACACCAAAGGTGAAAAACCTTTATTGGATATAATAAAAATAGCTAATATTTTATTATTGCTGAAAAAGTGACACCCACTATTTTAAAAATTTACTTATGTTCATTTATTAAATCCAACAATCCCAAGAGGTAGGTATCATTATTAGACTTCATTTTACAGAAGAGGTAAATGGATCACAGAGAGGTTAAATAATTTACTGAGAGTCACACTGGCTACAGAGATTGTATCTTAATATTTTACTGCATCTAGATATAATAGCAGCTTTTAAGATAAAATAAAAAATGTTACTGAATGCAAGTTCATGCACCCTTCACACAGTGAGGCCAAATCAAACCAATATGTCGGAGTGTGGAGCAGAGAAAGGTTTATTGCAGGGCCGAGCAAGGAGAACGGGTGGCTCTTGCCCCGCCAAACGCTGAACTCTCTGAAGGGTTTCAGCAAAGCACTTTTAAAAGGCAAGCGGGGCTTCCCTGGTGGAGCAGTGGTTGCGGGTCCGCCTGCCGATGCAGGGGACGTGGGTTCGCGCCCCGGTCCGGGAGGATCCCACGTGCCGCGGAGCGGCTGGGCCCGTGAGCCGTGGCCGCTGAGCCTGCGCGTCCGGAGCCTGTGCTCCGCAACGGGAGAGGCCACAACAGAGGGAGGCCCGCGTACCACAAAAAAAAAAAAAAAAAAAAAAAAAAGGGGAGGGAGAGGTGTGGTTATTTGTTGCAAACTTCTTGGTGTCGGAATCCTTTGTTCTCACATCTGTCCATGAAGGTCATGTTCCTGTAAATCTCCAACAAGACAAATGTTATTCTTGGTTCTGCAACTTTTCATCTCTATATGAATGGGAAAATGTTATACCCTTAAAGGTCAGAGCCTTGAGAATGGGCTATCCTGTATGTTTCAGTCTGTAGGCAACATTCTTAACCTGTAGCAAAAGTGATAGAATACAAAGACTAAAGTAAAATATGGAATCAGATTTGTTCTTCCCTATTACAAAAATATAATGGATTTTAAAAGATGTCAGAACATTTATTACAGATATGTTACTAGTATTTTAATATGATTTCTTAAAATATAAGTTTTTAAAATAACTTTTTGTTTACTTATATTTGTACAGCAATATATTTTGATTTGCATTTTTTAATTTATGAGAATTTCTATTCTCAGTTCAAAATCTCGATCAGTTACAACAGATTATCAATGAATCATGATGTGAGAAGAAGCACACAGGCAAATATCAATTATACATAAATGCATTGTTTGATAGCATTACGCCACTGACCCTTACCTGATTACCTTCCAGCAATCCTCATGAATTGGTTTGCAGTACTTTTCCTTAACCCCTAATGAGTCTGATATAATAGTCTGCAAATTGTTGCAGGTTTATATGACTCTTTTAGTTAATGAGGTACCATGGGCTTACTAAATGAATGCATCAATAAAACAACTTCTCTTCCTCTATATTTGGCAGAGAAATGATTCACGTACTGTAACTACCGCATTTAGAGAGTAAATTTTAAATCACATAACTTCTAACCATGAGAGAAATCTCGTGCTTGCTGACATGATATACGTTCTCTGTCTAACACAGGTGTATACATTCATCTTTTGAAAAGTCTACTTTGCTAAAGGAATGGTAAACACTTGTATTTCTGCTTTCATTAGATTTTAAAGGAATAAAACGCTGGAGCACAATTGTTGCTTTTTTTTTTTTTCTGATTTAATTCAATGTAACTGTCATGGCTATCAACCATCCCTGCTACTGTTGCAGTTTTACTACATAGACCAGTTCTTGATTTATTAGCTTCCAGACTCAGGCTTTGCTGTGCTGTTACAATCTTTGGCTTACACAGCACCTGTGTAGACCTCCGGTGATACAGTTTTATTTATTATTCATGCAACTTTCCGGGACAAATAGGAGACAAGCTGGTCTGGAGGTCATCACCATGAATTAGGGTCAAGCTATTTGACTTATGAAGTCTTCAGTAATATCCTTCTGATTTCCTTGTAAATGGGGCAGTCCAACCAGCTAAAACGCAACATAAAATGTCGTGACCTTTGGAAAGTGAATAACCTAAATGAAAAGGAATTTAAGACACGGCTTTCCTGTTCATTTTCACTCATCATTTTACATGTTGTTATATCTTTTGTAGAACGGGTGGACATAAAGAAGCTGCTGTGTCATCAATCTCCAGAAAGAATACTCTGAAAACAGGGGTTTTGCCTAGTTGAATTTGACCATCTGTTATCATTAGAGGACTTTGTAAAAAACAAGGATTTTCTTCTTAGCTGACAATGCAGGAACATCAAAGGCCTAAATAATCAAGACTCAGGGAAGAGTTTTGGACTCATTCATCGTTCTCAAACAAGACCTTCCCCTTCTAACTTGGCAACACACATATTTTTATTTATTTATTTATTTGTTTGTTTAACGCCTTTATTGGAGTATAATTGCTTTAATGGTGTGTTAGTTTCTGCTTTACAACAAAGTGAATCAGTTACACGTATACGTATGTTCCCATATCTCTTCCCTCTTGTGTCTCCCTCCCTCCCACCCTCCCTACCCCACCCCTCTAGGTGGTCACAAAGCACCGAGCTGATCTCCCTGTGCTATGTGGCTGCTTCCCTCTAGCTACCTATTTTACATTTGGTAGGGTATATATGTCCAACACACATATTTTTAATATCATGCTTCAATCATTATTTACACACCTGCAATCAGAGTGACATTCGATTTGAGTAGAAAACTGCTTGAGAAACAATGAACCTAATTCTTTCATTTTTAGAGATGAGAAATTTGTGGAGACTACCACCAAACAATGAATTGTATTACACTTATGAAGAAATCAACAGTTTAATATACCTCAGAACTCCCTTACATAATTTGCAAATTTACACAGTTGGTTCCTTAATATGTGCATACATGTCAGTAGTGGCATTTAGAGAATCTCTCTCTGTACAAATATTTCCTTCCCCTTCATATTTTAACAAGTCTTTGAGCAAAATCCTTTATTTTTTCACAGAACACTTGCTCCTCTGAAAGCTTCGTCTCCATAAATTGTATAACCATCAGCACGGTTGCTATAGGCAAAAATGGAAGGTTCTTTCAGCCCCACTCACCTCCACCTCTATCCTCCCATGAATTTGCTACATTCTAACTATAAGTGTATTGCTAGTTTTCTCCCTGCCTCTGGTGTCACCTCTCGGGTGCAAGCCACTGTGTCCTCTTGTCTGGACCACGGCGGTCCTAACTGCCTCCCCGATTTCACCATGGCCTCTATAGAGTCCATTCCACGCCCAGCAGCCAAAATGTAAATGGCATTACAGGCAGACCTCAGAGATACCGCCTGTTCAGTTCCAGCTACCGCAAAAAAGTCAGTCCCATGAGTTTTTTGGTCTCCCAGTGCATGTAAAAGTTATGTTTGCCTTATGCTGTAGTCTGTTAAGTGTGCAATAGTCATACTTTAATTAAATATATTTTATTGCTGGAAAATGCTCCCCGTCCTCTGAGCCTTCAGTGAGTTCTCGTAGTAACAAAAGAGATCACTGACCACAGATGACCATCAGAAATACAATTATATGAAAGAGTTTGAATTATTGTGAGAAATACGAAAAATAGGACACAGAGACCTGAAACGAGCAAATGTTGTTAGAGGAATGACGCCGGTAGGCTTGTCCGGCGCAGGGCTGCCGCAAAATTCAGTTTGGCAAAACTGCAGAATCTGTGGAGCACAGGAAAGTGAAGCACAGTAAAATGAGGTGTGCCTGTGTATCGTCTCTGCGCCTAAAGCTCTTTTATATCTTCTTATTCCAGCTGTGGAGGAGTTCAAACCCTTCCTTTGGCCTCCAAGGGCCTCCGTGATCTGCCCTGACTGACACCATGTCCTTTAGCTCCTCCTGACCCACTGGAAGAGAGATTTATATTCGTGTAACAAAGACTCCAACTCCATTTTTTTGGTGTTTGAACGCCGATAGCTTGCAAGCCTCACCTCTTCTTCTTCCCCCCTTGGCCCATCATCTTGTTACCAAAAGTGGGGCCCAGCTGCCCACCCCTTGAAAGCCAGTACTCAAGAGGCAAGGTTGGCGGAAAGGAAAGTCTGCTCTATTCCAGAGGCCAGCAACTGAAGGAGAGGTGAACTGGCGTCCAAAGGCCTACCCCTCGCACCGACAATCCGCGGGCAAGGGCTTTTAAAGGGGAGTCTCAGAGGCGTATAGACGGAGGGAGGGGGCTACCTGCAGAAACAGCACATTCAGCTCTGACCTTCGTCTTGAAATCGGTCCTGCAGCGATCTGATCAGCGTTATCCTGATTGTTTTAAATACAGTTTGTCTTCAGTTCCAGGGTCGGTTTGTTCCCAGTCCTTTGAGGCCGGCTCTTGGAATTGTGGCAGCCTATGTGATGCCTGCAGTCTGGTCACCATGTAGTTAACGTCTTCCTCCTGGTGGGGGTTTCAGTATCTACAAGACAGCTCACAGGATACGGCTCAGAATATCATCTATAGCCCTTGAGGAGGAACTAAAGGTCCTAGATTTTGTTTAGTGACTCAACTATTATTATTTGCCCTATTTGACTGTTTTCCTTTGCTTCTGCATTTACTGACTTCTCTGATTAAACTTATTCTTTGGCTAAAGTTTTTCCACAGACAAAAGGCAGGCGGAGGACATGCGGGACAAGGACCATAGGGTCCTGCTCCGTTTCAATCTGAGCAAAGCTGAGTAAAATGTCCGGGTGACCTCCCTGAAGTGCCAGTGGGAGACTAACACCACTGCTCAGAAGTGGGAACTCCTCAGCCCTGCGTACCCCCTCACCACCACTAAACCCCTAAGCCAGTCTCTTTTCCATTTTTTCTCCTTTCTGTTTTTGGGCCTGTTGGGGAGCCACGGTATGCTGCTCAGAAAGCCACATTACGTGAGTAATAAAGCTTTTCATACACTCTTGGTGAGTTTGCAGGGTCGCCAGTTTCACCGTAGGAACCAAATTTGGAGTATGGGGGTTGTTTACCCTGGTTCTGTAGAGTGGTACTATGATTTCTTAATGTTACTTTGGGAAGATCACTCTCTTAGAAGATACATTCTAAAAAGTCAACAGTGATGTGTACAGAGAAATAAGAGTCTTCATTCTGTATCTTCAGGAGGAATCTAAGAACCAGAGGATGGTTAAAATTCTATTAATTTTTTGTTTAAATGTAATGTACATTCTCTATGAGTTGAAAAACAAGTTTTTGTGTAGCACTACATAAATATATCTGTAACTGTGTAATGAAACCAATCCTGAAACATTTAAATTTCTTATATAAATTCTTCTTTTATAGATGAGGAAGACCAAAACTATTTTGACTTCTTAAGCATCCTAATATGACTTTTAATGACTTTTTTATCACTATCCTGCAATTTTAAATTTTTTGTTACTTTTCCTCCCTTGAATAACAGTTGACGTAAACATAAGTATTTCCATTTTAGAGATAAGAAAATTCAGGCATGGCTCTTCCATGTTGAATTACAGTTATTTAGTGAATACATATTCCACATTTTTGATCTATAGCTGTATTATAGAACATACATGATGTTATACAGTGCAAAATAACATTTTACAAGTTTAACAGAAACCGTACCTTGAGTCCTCAAGCAAATTGCCTATGAAAGGAAATATTGGAACATTGCTGGAAGCTGGTCGATTTCTTTTAAGTGCAGCATTTTGTTAAATAGTTACTCTGGATGCTAATCAGGTTGTTATTAGAAAATAAAGTGCATTAATAAAGCTAAAAAAGCTCGAGTTTGATTATTGTAGCACTAGACTTTTAAAGAAGTCTCTATTGCTCAATTATGAGTAGGAAAAGCCTTATTTTTCTTTCTTCCCTAGGTTAGGAATTATCTTACTGGTGCCATGTGATATGAGGGTGTCAGGTTGTCTTTCAGAGTTACATTTAATCTGATCCACATGGAAAATTTGTCTAAAAAGATAACTTTCCTATTCTCACATAAGGGGCAACTACTAGCTGAATTTGAAGCAAGTCTTCGCAGGTGATGAGGTTACATTAGATTCTCAAATTCCTAGAATGACCATCTTCATGTCAAGTTCTGACTTTTGAATCCAGTAATGGGATCATGGTGTAAGCCAGCAAAAACAGCCTTAAAAGACTGGAAATCTTAGATCTAAAGATAAGGTAAATTGGGGTGTGGGATCTGAAAGAGAGGACACGCCTACTTAGATATTTTACAGTGATAGACTAAGGAGAGAGGGTAGAACATTTTGCTGAATATCTTTAGAGTTCTCCTGAAATGTCACCTCCTGGAAAGCATCTCCAGGTCACCTATTTGCTGCACCCAGCACATCATAAACCAATCTCTAAGAGGGCAAGCTGTATTCTGATTAGAGTGTCAGACAATCTACCACACACTAGCTGGGGGAAACAGAGCAAGTTAAGTTACTTAACTTCTTTGTGTCTCAGTTTCCTCTTTTGCAAATTAGAAAATGCTATTGCACACTTCCTAGGTTGATGAGAAGTTTAATTGAGTTTACACATGTAAAACACTTAGTGCCTGCCATAGAGCGATCTCTTGATAAAATATTAGGGTAGCAGGTTTTAAAAAATAATAGTAGTTTTGATAAATTGTTGGATGTGTCTGTTTACACTTAATTGTCTTCTATGAGACTGGAATCATCTTGACAATGTGCTTTATAGATAACGACGCCTGCAGGTTCTACCAGGCAGTCTGTGTATCGTGAATGGTATCTCTATTGTTGGTAATATTCAACACAGATATTTATTAATCACCTTGGCTCTGTTCTAAGAATTTAAAAATAATCTAGAATATAAATTTACCTAAGAAAATGCTCTAAGATTTACTAACCTAAGAAACCCCAAGGTAACCTGTTATTCATGATCTAAACAGGTGACATTCAGTCCTGGTATGAAGAGGACAGGAATTGCCCGTCTATCCAGACTCTACGGAAATTTTCTCATAAATCCAAATGGGTTTTGTAATGTTTTGTAATGATTCCAGCTGCCATGCTCCTCAGCTACTTTTTGTTCCCTAAGACACTTCATATTTTTCTTTGTATTTTTTTCAATTTAAAAAAAAAATTTAACATCTTTATTGGAGTATAATTGTTTTACAATGGTGTGTTAGTTGCTGCTGTATAACCAAGTGAATCAGCTATACATATACATATATCCCCATATCTCCTCCCTCTTGCATCTCCCTCCCACCCTCCCTATCCCCCCCCTCTAGGTGGGAGACTTTATATATATATATATATATATATATATATATTAACATCTATATTGAAGT
>NC_041220.1:4140141-4150225 GCF_002837175.3 Physeter macrocephalus
TTTTTTTTTTAACATCTTTATTGGAGTATAATTGCTTTACAATGGTGTGTTAGTTTCTGCTTTATAGCAAAGTGAATCAGCTATACATATACATATATCCCCATATCTCTTCCCTCGATATTTTTCTAACTAGGTTCATATCCTGGATTGGCATTGGTCAACCAGAGATCATTAGAGAACCTTGGAGAATGCTCTTATCTGTCCACACCAGGTATAACGCTGAGTTAGAACCAGGTTATGTTAGCCAGTGTCCAAGCCTCCAATGAGTTTATAGATAATGTAGTTCACATTACAACTATTATGTTCATTTACTCAACAAATGACAACCAAGTGACTTACACATCCTGTTTAATACTGAAAGAGTTACGAGGGCAATATCCTCAAAAACTAATAAACTGGAATATACTCAGTTTTTCCTAGGGAAAGGTTTGGTATTAAAAACTCAACTGTGCTATACTGCAGTTGTCAAGAGAATGGATAACATCCAGACGACCAAATCACTTACGGCAAACTTAAGAGAGATGGGTTTGTGCAGAGCACCTAGATGAAGTTCTGGAAGGGCATACAAAAATGTATACCGCTGTTGCTCTGCTTTAGGAAAACGACACCAATAACATCACAGGACTTGGAAATCGTTTTTCTGTGACTAACAGAGCTTGGGATTGAGCTACTACCGTATGTGGGTTGACCCACCTTGCACGTCTGTAATTTGTTTGCAAGGAGTTGAAAAGACAAATTGGAGAGCACCGTAATGTTCTCCTAGAAGAGATGTAGGAGGGTGACGAAAAGCCAGTCCTCGTGGGCAAACATTGCAGAAAGGGATGTGTATCATGGTTTGTTTTGCTGGGTGGATGGAAGCATCAAGGGCATAACCTTTGGACAGGAGCGAGTCCTGTTCCCGATCAACACATTATTCATTCCTGCGTCCCTATAGGGAAACCAGGTCACAGCTATTTTTTGCAATTGGTAACCAGACGTACTCCTGCACTACCGGGAAACTGGAGGCACTGAATAAAACCAGAATTGCTTAAATACCATTCAACTATTTCACCAATTCAAACGGAAAAGGAGGAGTTAAAAAGATAATGACATAAAAACAAACAGTTTAAAACTGTGTTGAACTCCTGTGGTGATCTACACAGTTTTCCAGAAAATGGTGTTGCCCAAGACATCAACAGTGACAAAATGCCTAAATGGTGGTACAAGCAGGTATGCAGTTCAGTCCTCAGGGACTGTCATTGTTGCCATGATCACACCTTCCCGTTAGGGCTGCTCTTGTGGAGCAGGGTTGGTTGGCAGGCCTGCTTTCCTCTCTCATAGAACACCTCGTTATTTATCATCCCTTCAGTACTTTTAATTGCTCTGAGCAAAGATTTCTTTTTCCATTTAGAAATGGGGACTGAACCCATCAATATCCAATTTAAGCAAGACATTCATAAATACAGCAGTGAAATTATTGCTCTGCTGCTTTTCTAAATATCCAGCTAGTTCGGCTAGACATTCATAAATTTAAGCTAGTTTGGCATCTAAAACGAAACCTTTTCCTTGATTTTGCTGAATGACTCTTCGGATATACAGTGTTTCTAATTAGCTATATCAAAATCTGGAAAGACACATTTTGCATTTGGTTTAATGTATTTGTTAAACTGTCTTTCACTTTTACTGGTGTATAGCACACGGATAATTTGGGCCCATTTTTTTCAATAATAATTGTAAAAACATGAACAATGATATTGTTTGCTAAATACTAAATGTGGTTCAATTTTACACAAAATAAGCACTGTGCTATTTACTAAAACTTAAATTATACATCAGAATTTGGGTTTTTTGATTTATAAATGTTTATTCTATATACAAAATAAGATCTAAAAAATAATCCAATAAATTCAATTAAATATATATATAATATTGGATTTTCAATACGGTAAATGTCATCATGACTATAATGTTTATGTAATAGTATGCGATATTGAACATCGCATATTTTAATTTCTATGAGTTGTAAAGTTCAAAATCTCGGTTACATTGTTGTAATAGAATAAACTTGAAACAGAGGAACAGCTCAAGGAAGCTGACTACTACTAACCCACTTGCAGAACGCTTAGGTATAGTTCTTAGAGTTTCCAACTGAACCTGCTTTTACATAATGCTCGTGCGTTTAGCCACATCTAATTTTCATTGATTTTTAAAAGCTCTGGTAGGCTTGATTTGTACGTGATTAATTCAGTTAATTAATATTTAAGCAACTAATAGTAATACTATAAATTTAGCACATTAAAAATGATACCAGCTACCTTTTATTATGTGCTTTGCCTATTTCCGGCTCTGTCCTAAGGAAGTCAAGTCAGACGTCATGTCACATAACTCACAATAAACCTGAGGTGGGTATTTTTATCATCATTTTAAAGGTGAGAACTAAGACTTAGAGAGTCGAAGTGACTTGCCCAAGGACTGCTCGTAAGGACTAAAGAGAAACTCCAAATCCTACATATCTGACTCTGGAATTCAAGTTTGTATTCTGGTTGTTTCTTTTTTTAAAATTAATGATCTTACTTTTTATTTTTTAATTTAAAAAATACTTTTATACCATTTTTAAAGGTTACTTTCCATTTACAGTCATTACAAAATACTGGCTCTATTTCCCATGTTGTACAATACACCCTTGAGCCTATCTCACACCCAATAGCTTGTGCCTCTGACTCTCCCACCCCTGTATTCCCCCCTCCCCACTGGTAACCACTAGTTCGTTCTCTATATCTGTGAGTCTGCTTCTTTTTTTGTTATATTCACCAGTTCGTTGTATTTTTTAGATTCCACTAATAAGTGACAGTATTTGTCCATCACGTTGGTTTTTAAACTGCAAAGCATAGGACCTCATCCCAGGTCTTACTGACAAAGGTAAGGAGTGGAAAGGTGGGGGGTATTAGGACAGCTTTGTGAGTAAGAAAATAAAGACGGGCCATGAGGTAGACAAAGAAGAGCCACGATCTTTCCACTCTATATTGTGGCTTATCTCTTGGTGGTTGGAGACAGCAGGGGAAGGGTGAGATGTGAATCGAGCAAAGATCTAGTATCTGCTAAGGGAGTTTGGGCTGAGTTTTCATAATGAAAGAACACTGCTTGTATGCTGAGAGCCAAAAGTTCACACTGCTTCAGATAAAGTGTCCATTTGAGAGCTACTGCCCACTCAAGACCCAATGATCAGCCCATATTTAAGAAACACTCTTGAAATACTGATAGCCTGGAGAGAGTGAGAAGCTCAGATCCAGAAATCCAGACATACTGATGATTCAAACACACGAAGAAGCTCAGATTTACCACCCAGAAACAATGAATAGTTCATCCTATATACAGTAGCCAACCAGAGGAGGTGCTTACTGTTTAATTACCATGGGATTTTCCTGTACAACCCAAATTACTGTGTATGTGTGTGTGAGAGTGTGTGAATGCGAATGTGTGTGAGTGTGTGTGTTCCAGGGGTGGGACATCGGCCTGTGATTCCCTCCAGACTTCAGTTTTCCATTTTCTATCACGCCCCCGCTTACTAAACCATAGGTATGTTTTCCCAAGTCTCCTCAGGAGAGAATTTTTGATATTCACTGCATCAATTAATGCATGGGCCTATAAATTTATGAATAGCAACAGTGACAGATGACAGACAGGTAATGTCTTTCTATAAGAATTGTATGCATGTTTAATAGTTATTTACTACATTTATAAAAAAAATTACCCTAGTATTTCTACAATGTATAACTTTTATTTTTTTACAATGTATGCTTTTTAGCGTATCACTTATTTTGAACTTTATATGAAGCATAAATGTGGTAAAAATTTCATTTTATTAAAATCTGACACAGTGACAGCCTTAGAATCTATTTATAGACATTGAAACTTGTAATTAATAACAAAAAACGAAATGCTCCTCCAGAGCTTAAACATTGGCCTTATTAAATGACGCATCTGAAAAGGAAATGTTGGTCAACTGTGGTTACAATAAATTGATAAATCAAAAAAGAAAAAAGACAGGAGGAAGAAAGAAAGGGAGGGAGGTTGGAAGAACGGTAGAGTGAAGAAGCGGGAGGGAAAAGGAGGAAGAATGAGTATATTTTATAACATTTGAGATCTGCTTAGGTTAGCATGTTTTGCCGGAAGTACACAGTTGATGATTATTTGCATGTGATACTAGACAACACCAGAAATTTGCATAATTCAGATTGTCTAGAAGTTCATCTTAAACTCGAGTTAAAAGTAAAACTATGAAGATTTGATTCAGGGAAATTTCTTCTTCAGGGACCAGGGAGCTTTGGAGAAACAGCTTAGGTTTACACTGTGGGTAGCTAGAATTAAGAAAATATGTTAGAAATCGCAGGTTTAGGATGTGGAATTGTAGATTTTCACTTAAATAAAACACTTAGAATATACTTGTGTTAGAATGCATTTTATTATCCTCATTAAAATTTATTTTTTAATGAAAAAACTCCCAATTTAGAGAAGTAATGTTAAGAGTTTAAAAATGCAGACTACATGTTTAAATGATTTTAAGGTTTATTAAAAGTACATGTTCTAAACCACACTCAGCAGTTGTGTGATGAAAATTTCAATATTCTGTAAATAGATTTATATTGTCTGTTAGCTCTCATAGAATTGGTTATTAGAATTATTCTGCCATTTAAAACTTACTGTATTTACGACTTGTGTCTATGTGATTACCTTTGGACTTAGCCATATATTATTTTGACGGTGTAGTAATCCCAAATCATGCCATTGTTTTATCTTTGGACCGCTGGATCACTCTCTCCCTTGGAGTTCAGTCATATATTAATAAAGCAAGAGAATTTATGTGAACATAAAAGCAATATTCCAGATACTTTATAATTTGAAGATAAACCAAAACAATGCAAAATATTTGCTTTTAGCAATTTTTATGGGTAGGATAAACAGCAATCTACCTTGATTCATTTAGATATAATTTCAAGTCAAGACAGGAAGCTTGGTTTTAAAACCTCAGAATTTTCTCATTTCTATAATTAAAATGACATTAGATATATTTTGAGTTGAACGTTTTCCCTTGAAAAATCTTTTAATTATTGTACAGATTTTATTCAAACTTTCCTTGACTTTGTAATTTTGCAATAATAATGATACAATTTACCTTTCTTTTTCTCCTGAAGAGGAGAATGAAATTCAATCTCTTAGAAAAGTTAAAACAGTAAATATAATTCTATGTTGCTGAATGATTTCCAAAAGTGGTTGTAAGGTATGGTGTACTGGAGTAATCATTTCTTTCCCCAAAACTTTAGTTTGACCCAGCAGGACAGATGCCTTAGAGCTACTGAAAACACTCACTTGTGCTAATACCTCACTTAGGGTTATTGGAGCTGAATACTTGTTCCTATACAGAGGTTACTATTTCTTCAAATAAAATGTTATAACACATATTAGTGAAAACATCCATCCTACATTGAATACAAAAACAAGTAACAACCACAAAAAGCTATGGCAGTGACTCAGTCACTGTTGTGAAACATGAATCTCCCTAAGCCACATTGATTTAGACATTTATTGGATCAATCATTCAGTGAATGTTTATTGCGTTTCTAATATTTCTGTAATACAGCCCTTGGCATTTGCTTGGGGGATGGATGTTGAGAAGAGATTCGGCATTCCTCAGTTTTTTTTTTTTTGTTCTTTTTTTTTTTGCGGTACGCGGGCCTCCCTCTGCTGTGGCCTCTCCCATTGCGGAGCACAGACTCCGGATGCGCAGGCTCAGCGGCCACGGCTCACGGGCCCAGCCGCTCCGCGGCACGTGGGATCCTCCCGGACCGGGGCACGAACCCGCGTCCCCTGCGTCGGCAGGCGGGCTCTCAACCACTGCGCCACCAGGGAAGCCCTGATTATTTTTTGTGTGTCATGACTGTTACGATTGTTTAGTATGTACTATCTCTTTTGACCATCGACAAAACCCGAGGTAGAAGATCTTATTATAATCTCCATTTTGGATATCAAGGCAAAGAGAAACTGAAAGTTAGACAGATGATCATTGCCAGAGCCCGAAGAAACACCAAAGCAAGTAGATTCTAAACCAAACATCCTAAACACCTTGCTATACTGCTTTCGGAGGAGGCCACTTTAGAGCCAAGCTCTGACTCATGTAGGGGTCTTCAAACTGTTTCCCATAGTCCAAATACAGCCAACTGTTCTTGTAAATAGCGTTTTATAGCAACACAACCACACTCATTCAGTCACATGTTGTCACAGCTTTTGCGTTACAGTAGTTGTGACAGAGACCACATGGCCCCCAACTTTAAATATTTACTATCTAGCCCTTTATAGAAAAATAATTTCCAATCCCTGAACTAAAGCAAGGAACCAATCCGTGACATATGAATAAAAATTCAAGCAGAGGGCACAGCAGGTGGAAGAGTCCTGCAGTGGGGCTCTGATTGACACCCCCAAGGGAGAGCAGTAGCCCGGTGGATCGGAAGCAAAGTGGATGAGGAGGTATTACTGAGAGGCAGTAGCCAGAGCACAAAGGGGTCATCACAGCCCTGCGAAGGACTGTGCACTCGATTCTGAGGAGTATCAGAAGCCACCAAAAGCTTTATCAGCATAGAAGCAACATGAGTTGACGTAGTGGACAACGTACTTCAGGACCAAAGTTCTTACTCCTACAGGGACGAAAATGTTGTCAGCAGAAAGCTCTCAGCCATCAGTGCCCTCCTAGAATTGCCTTCCCTGGAGACACTTGCCTTGCCAAGGCCATCCCTCATTCCTGGGGCAGACAGCAACAATGACTGGCTGGCGTGAGAATATAAAACCACAGTCTTGCGGCCCAAACCTGGAACTGCTACTCAAGGCTCCGGCAATTTCAGGGCTCCTACAGGTTTGGCTGAGGTTGTCACTGAGACCGCACTGCAGCTTAGCTTCTCCCTCTGTCCCACCCTGATTCTTCCTCCTGCAGAGACAGTGACGCCCAGAGAGCTTTCTGATAAACCTCCTTCAAGTTCCCCTACCCGCTCTCTGAGTCTGCTTCACTGGGAACCCGCCGAGCAATACCTGACTCGCTTATGAGGATCATCACTAAATTCAAAGAATATCAGAGGTGCGCAAGGGTGGACGCAGCAAGGATTAATTTACAAAGTAGTATAGTAGTTAATACAAGGTACGATGATGCATAGATCAGAGGATATATCTTAATGGTTGTTCTAGTAGGAATTGTAGGTACCTTGGAGGTGACATATGAGAGAGAAAGGAGTCCAGGATCGCTACAGGATTTTTAACCTAAGTAACTGATAGATAATCAGAATCCCTTTGTTTTTTGGGTGGATTGGATGAGGAAGTAAATCAGGAATTTGTTTTTTGTATGTGCATTAGACTCTAATGATTAAGGTATTATTGTTAATGCTGTAACACATTTCTCAACAATATCATGAACTAACACAATAAAAATGTCTCTCTCACTCACATGTAATGCAGTGTAGATGTCCAGGTTGCACAATTCTTTGGGCACTTCCCTTAAGAACTGTCTCTGTTTCATGGATCTACCATCCTGTGGCTTCATGATCACCTTGCTGTCCTTCCCCAGTAGACAGAGTAGTAAATCAGATTTTATACCTACCCCCAGCCTGTTAGGGAACCACAATGCTTCCACCTCCATTTCACCACCCAGACTTAGGGACATCCATCCACCTAGACATGAGGTTAGGAGAGGGAAATGCCATCCCTGACTGAGCTCCTCTTTCTCATCAGCTCTATACCCTAGGTAAAGCCAGACCTTGGCGATCACCAAGTCACCTCTGCTGCACCCCCGTTAAGTCTGAGATTATATACAGAAGTGGAGATGTAAAAAGGATTGGGCATAGATAGGTTTGGAATTCAGGGGAGATGCCTGGGATGAAGAAATAAATTGGGGAGTCTTCAGTGAATAGAGGGCATTTAAAGCCATGAGATGGCATCAAGTTTCCTAGGGGTTGGGTGCAGGTGAAAAGGAGAAGCCATTCAAGTCCTGAACCCTGGGTCATTTCAGTGCTTACAAGTTGAGTGGATGAAGTGAAATAGGAAGAAACTGAAAGGAGATGTCACCGAGGGGGAGGAGAACCAAGAGAGTGTGGCTTCCCTGAGGCTAAGCAGAGAACCCGTTCTGAGGCTGCCTCAATCAACTGTATCAAATAGTGCTGCTACGTGGAGATAAGGTGAATCCAGAGAACTGATCGTTCAGTCTGCAATGCGAACTTTAGAAAGATGGTTTTGTGCAGCAATGCGTCAGACTCCTGTTTAGAGTAAGTTTGGGAGAGACTGGACAGATGTGAAGTGGAAGCAGAAAATATTGCATATCTTTTGAGGAGTTGTGTGTCAGGACACAGCAGTCCTTTTACTGAGTAAAGTCTTACAGTCAGTGCCTGAAATACTTAGAAAAGACTATGCATTGAAATACCTGACATTGCTCTAGGGTGCTAACTCATTAAGATATGGGTGATACATTATTTTAGCAACATCACTATCCTGCACTTCAAGACAAAAAATAGAGAAGGAGGGGATCTATACCTTTCTTTATTTTTACCTCCTCACCTCCCATTTCTACCAGCTTTAGCATCATCCTTTGACTTTTGGGCAAGTTTTTGTGTGTTTGAGCGAGTTTTTGAACTCTCTACTTCTCTATTTCTTTCCAACCCAAATTATCCAGACTTGGAAAAGACACGTCTCATTTCTACACAGTTCAACACTGAACTATTTTGCCAAGAATGCTTACTAGGAGGGTAAGAGAACTACAACAGAAAAATACAAGAATATATAGAAACAACCCTATTTCTGGAGTTCAATTCCATAGCGGAAATGTAGTCCAATTCTGATCTAGGTGGCAAAGAGCTTGGTGGAAAACACTATTATTTTTCTCTTCTCAATCCCATGTGATCTGAACTCAGGGGAAAAGCAACTGGCTCTCCTCCCCTCTCAAAATGCCCACCCAGAATAGATGTGATCCAAGCCGGGTAACCCAGAGAGATAGAAAAAAGACAAGAAACATCTGCAGACTGAGAAAAATGCTCATCTCTTTACTGGCAATAAATTTCAGTATACACACACATATATATAATATATGTGCTACATATATGTATATATGTATGCTTATATATATATTTATATATATCAGTTTAGATGACTATGTTTGTTGTTTCTTGGAAGAGCAGGGGGTAGTAATGACACAGCTTAATGATTCTCTCTTTATTTGAATTTCTATCATGTAAACAATGAAAATACCTTAATGGAGAATAAGAGTCATCATCTTCAAAATAATGCTTGACTATCTCCCCTAGTATATACACCAGCCTCAGAGCTCTAAAGACATTAGCAAAAAATATAGAAAGAAAAATTGTATGACAGTGATGATTTTTACAAAGTTAGGGAAAAGAAAAAAACATCAGTAAGATATAGCTAGGGAAGTACCATTAATATCAAAAATATAAACTAGGTTTGCTCAGGAGCTTCTAGACATTTGAGGGTGCTTTATTGTTTTTTACTAGAAGTTCTTTATTTGTCTCTCATGACAATATTTTTGTCTCCTCTACCCAGAAAATTTCCGGTAATTTATTTTAAGATCAATGTAGATGGCTGCTGTGGGAGAATTTCTTCTAAAGGGCTTGGTCTAAATGAAAATCATCAGATTTTAGAAAGGATAGAGAAAGACACAAATTGACAGTGAAGGGAACATTTTTATTCTCGCCTCATTTCATTACAAGTCATGTAGACAATTGAAATCAAGTAGGGAAAAAGATATTTAGGAACAAATAACCCCCTACCCTTGAAAACAGACGCTGCGGACGGAGGACAAGTGTGTTTAGGTTGAAAGTGTGCCTGGCGCGGTTTCTCTGATGGGCTGTGACAGTGTGAGCTCTTGGGTAAAAATTATGGCAGAAAAATCCTGGCTCATTAGCACTCAGTGTAGATGAAGTGTCAATATGATGATTACTAGAGATTTTTTCTGAAACAGTGCTTATTTGAACTAGATGAAGAAGGAATTACAACAAATTGAAAGTGGCATAGGTTTTTATGTGGTAAGTCCTTGTGTTTTTGTTTTTTTTTTTTTTTT